>NC_091300.1:2907837-3046275 GCF_038502225.1 Cherax quadricarinatus | reverse complement strand
GGAATTCAAACTGTGTAATTGTCAGTGCAACGAGTGATGTGCATATTTATACTTTTCATAATGTAGATTTACGATGGTTTCATGTGTAGAGCTGACATATACGTACATCTGTTACAATAAAGAAAGGAATAAAAAAAAATTGAAACACTACTTCAATAAATTACCCGGCAGTATAAAAAAAAAGTCTATGTACTAGGTACTTCAAAATGAAATACATCACTGGAGAGCATTTTAACTAACGTTCTTGTCTCACTGGATCTTGAATAGGGCGGCCCTCTAGGTCAAGTTTCCTTTTATATATGTTGTGGTGAATATTCACATGTTGTTCTCCACTTAAGTCCATGGCATCCAGACTCAACACTGAAAGTAGATAAAAACCATAAAAACAAAAAACAAAAACAAAAATAAAAATACAGAAAAAGTAGAAATTTTAAGTGATGCAAAAGTTTCTGAATACAGTTACGAACCTCAAGAAAAAAAAATTTGTGCATAAATATATGACCATCGTAATACAGTAGATGGAAAGAAGGTAACAGCCAATGAAATCACCTTGATTTTCTGGTAGTGAGATGTGTATAGAAAGAAATACTGTGTTTCTGATTTAAAATTTTATTATAACAACATGGCAGAAGATATGAAAAATGCAATTAATGTAACATCAAGTTCCCTGGCAGATGCTATGGGTATAATGAACCCATCAAATGGCTCCCATATTTCCCCTGATATCATGACTAGAATTTTTGTAGGGGTTTGTTTAATGTTATTTTTCTAGATACAGGAAGCTGTTAAAACATTCTGTTAGAATAAATAATGGCACTGGGTTAGATGTATTAACCCTCTGACTGTTTTGGTCGTATATATACGTCTTACGAGCCAATGTGTTTGACGTACATACAGTGGGCCCTCGGTTATCAGCCGTAATCCGTTCCAGAAGGTCGGCCGATAACCGAAATGGCTGAAAACCTGGACCTGGAGTTTACCTGGAGAGAGTTCCGGGGGTCAATGCCCCCACGGCCCAGTCTGTGACCAGGCCTCCTGGTGGATCAGAGCCTGAATTAATATTTCCCATAAGAATGAACGGAAATACAATTAATCCGTTCCAGACAAAAATATTCACAAAAAATAATTTTTTTTAATAATTATGTAAGTTTCACATACCTTTATTGAAGGCTAATGCTGGCTTCTGGAAGATAGGGAAGAGGAAAGAAAGAGGAGTTAGTGTTTGGAAGGGGAATCTCCCTCCATAAAGACTAAGTAGCAAAGCCTTCTCTGGGGTTACTTCCCTTCTTTGTCTTTTAATGCCCCTAGGACCAGCTTGAGAGTCACTGGACCCCTGCCTCACAACAAATCCGTCCATAGAGGTCTGTTTCTGGCATCTCTCTAAGATTTCCCTGACGTGGGACAGGGTTTTGTCACTGAACATGTTGCAGATACGGCTTGTTTCAGCTTGGTCAGGGTGGTGTTTCTCTACAAAAGCTTGCACCCTAGTCCACATTGCACACACCTCTTTAATCTGTCATTTACTGCTCAAATACATTCATTACTAACCTTAAAATATTTGGAGTCTTAATGTAGGGCAAAAGGTGAGTAGTATCTATTTGTAGGAAGTCAGTGTAGGTAGCGGTAGATGTAGGTACAGTACACGTATGTACCCCCCCCAGGCTACACTACACAGCTATATTACAATACACAGCCATATTATTACACTACACAGCCATATTATTATCATGTTCACTGAGTTTAATCATTTCTAACAACTACCTTTAGATGCCATCATAAACAAAGGGAGAAGTAATGAATAATTCATGCCAAGAATTGTAAACAAATGCATATGAAGGGCGGTTACTGCACCAGTCGCCAGATTCAGTTTTCTCTGACACTGCATCAGAGAAAATGTAATGTTTACTCTCCATCCCACTCTCCACTCGATAACATATAAATATTGCATGTTTATATGCTATGTTTATATGTTACATGATATGTAATGTGTTTCTCACATAAGTTTGAAGAAAATATCATAGATGGATTAATGAAAATGTCTATATTAACGTAAAATAAGACATTTTATGTGGCAAAGAGTGATTATTAAATATACATTGCATATAATAAACATTGCATGTTTATATGCGACATAACATGTTTCTTACATAATTTTGAAGAAGATATAATACATGGATTAATGAAAATGTCTATATTAATGTAAAATAAGACATTTAATGTACCAGTGATTATTATTAAATATACATCGCATATAAACATTGTATGTTTTCATATACTATGTATTTCTTTGGGCCCATGGTTGCTTATTTTGCTGTTGTACTCGATCAATAACCACAAAAACAAAGGATTATAACAAAATGTTTGGATGAATGAGCAGAAGCTTCCTCACTCGCCCAGAGACAAAGCCAAACTGACTTGCAAGCGGCCCCAGCCGGCAGGTGGATGCCTCCCAAATGGCTGATAACCAAATTAATGGCTGATAACCGAGCGCCGAAAAACCGGCCGATAACCGGGGGTCCACTGTATACTCAAAAATTCTAGCGGCTTCAAATCAAGCAGGAGAAAGCTGGTAAGCCCACATGTGAGAGAATGGGTCGGTGTGGTCAGTGTGCACAGTATAAAAAAAAAATCCTGCAGCACACAGTGCATAATGAGAAAAAAAAAACTGACCATGTTTTTGGATTAAAATGCCGACTTTGAGGTGTATTTTCGTATAGTATTTATGGTTGTATTCTTGTTTTCTTGGTCTCATTTGATAGAATGGAAAACGTATCTTAGAAATAGAAGTTATTTTGATTGGTTTTACTATGAAAAGGATCTTGAAATGGAGCTCAAAGTGGCAGAAATGTTCGATTTTTGATGATGTTCAAGAGTAAACAAATGATGTCATTGTCCAATAAATGTCCAACTAGCCATTCTAATACGCAGTCACCAATGGGTTGACATTATTTATACAATTATTACAACATTGCAGTAGTCTGCATAACAGTTAATCTTCTATTATTTGTGTGAATAAAAATTCAAAACAGAAAGCAAGAGTATTATAACAGGGGCCTGGAGACATCACTGATGAACAGAGAAAATGTTATTTTAGTGCCAGGAATGTCTGCATTGTTCATTCTGGACCCTATTTTGAAACGGACTTAATTTTTAATTTGCATGAAATTGGCCAAATTGCCAATTTCTGACCACTTTATTGGGTAGTTGAAATCGGTAAATGGGCAGTTTCTTGTACTCAATCGATAGAACAAATGGATTTCTAAAGAAATAGCTATGAGTTTGGTCGACTGGAACAATGTAATTGGCCAAAAATAGGGCTCAAAGTGGGCAAAATCGCCGAGGTTGCTAATTTCACAAGAGCGTAACTCCGTAAGTTTTTGATCAAATTTCGTACTTTTGGTGTCGTTACCATCGGAAAAGATTCTCTATCATTTTACAAGAATTTTTTTTTTTCAAATATTTTTTGACACCAGGAGACACTTCAGGATATGGGGTTGCGACAGTAAAAGGGTTAAGGGCCACTATTTACCTGGAGTTTACCTGGAGAGAGAGTTCCAGGGGTCAACACCCCCGCAGCCCGGTCTGTGACCAGGCCTCCTGGTGCATCAGAGCCTGATCAACAAGGCTGTTACTGCTGGCTGCACGCAAACCAACGTACGAGCCACAGCCCGGCTGATCAGGTACCGACTTTAGGTGCTTGTCCAGTGCCAGCTTGAAGACTGCCAGGGGTCTATTGGTAATCCCCCTTATGTATGCTGGGAGGCAGTTGAACAGTCTCGAGCCCCTGACACTTATTGTATGGTCTCTTAACGCGCTAGTGACACCCCTGCTTTTCATTGCGGGGATGTTGCATCGTCTGCCAAGTCTTTTGCTTTCGTAGTGAGTGATTTTCGTGTGCAAGTTCCCCACTAGTCCCTCTAGGATTTTCCAGGTGTATATAATCATGTATCTCTCCTGCCTGCATTCCAGGGAATACAGGTTCAGGAACCTCAAGCGCTCCCTAATTGAGGTGTTTTATCTCCGTTATGCGCGCTGTGAAGGTTCTCTGTACATTTTCTAGGTCAGCAATTTCACCTGCCTTGAAAGGTGCTGTTAGTGTGCAGCAATATTCCAGGTGCATAAGCTGTATAAAAGCTTTAGTAGTTCAACTAACACATTCAGAAAACTGCATCTTCCTATTCATTACTTTTTTGTTTAAAAAACAAAGAAATGAAACTAGCAAGAAACTTTGTGGTAACCATGTGCAATACCAATACAGTGGAACCCCGCCTTACGATATTAATCCGTTCCTGATAGCTCATCGTAAGCCGAAATTATCGTTAGCCGAATTAATTTTCCCCATAAGAAATAATGGAACTCAAATTAATCCGTTCCTGACACCCCAATGAAAAAAAAAATTTTCCACATGAAATATTAATTTTAATACACACAAACTGAAGAAGACATGCACAATTACTACTCTACTAAGAATAGAATACATGACACTTACCTTTACTGAAGATCTGGTGATGATTGATGGGATGGGAGGAGTGGAGAGTGTGGAAGTTATTGTTTAGAAGGGGAATCCCCTTCCATTAGAACTTGAGGTAGCAAGTCCTTTTCCGGGGTTACTTCCCTTCTTTTAAGCCGCTAGGACCAGCTCGAGAGTCACTGGACCTTTAAGACTTTCCTAAAATGGGCCATAACATTGTCATTGTACAAGTTGCCAACACGGCTTCCAGTAGCTGTGTCAGGGTGATTTTCATCCGTAAAGGTTTGCAGTTCAACCCACTTTGCACACATTTCCTTAATCTCTTTTTTCAATTCCATACTAATTCTTGGCTTTTTACCAAAGGGATGGCACTAGAAGCTTTCTTGGGGTCCATGGTGACTTATTTTGCAGTTACAAGCACTAAAAACAATGGGATAATGTGAAATGTACCGAATGTATGCAAAGATGCGACCACACTGGCTGGCTTGCAAACACTGGCGCTGAGGCCACACATTGGACGCGTCCTGGATGAATCACGTAAGGCGAGTTTTTTATTGTGAGGCGAGGCAAAATTTTTGTTTTCAAATGCTTTGTATGGTTATTATTATTATTAAAGATTAGCCGGTATTCTCCCGGCCCGGGCCTTTTCCAAGTGGTGGCCCGGACTTGGCTCCCTCTTTAGGGAGTGTCTGAGACCTAAGTCTCCCATGGGAGGAGGCACAAGTACCTCCTCATCTTCGGGATCAACTGTCCCCAGGCCTAGCCACAAGCTAGGCCTCTCTGGTTTGCCATACCCGCCCCAAGGGAGCTAATGGGAATGACAGTCTTGTGAGCAGCAAGCTCTGGCTCAGGCACCTACCCTGCCCTAGAAGGGCTGGGCATGGTGTCGATGCTTTGTATGGTGGATTTAACATAACGCGATGCGTTCGTAAGGCAGGGGTCCACTGTACATTATTTGGTAGTCTAAAAGCATAGCTAAAAAAAACTAGAATAATTTAAAACACACAAGGTAACCAGTATCTAATGCAATAGGGCATTATAACAACAAATAAAGATTAACAGCTTAAAAATATAAAATAGTTATTAAGACCATGCCATAAAATAAGAGCAAAAATACAAAGAAACATGTGAATAACAACATTTAAAAGTTGGATAGGGTTGCTAAAATTATTGATGTAAACATACGGATAATGAATTCAAAAGAAAAAGGCATAACGCAAATAATGATCGTATAGCTGAAAATAAAGAAAAATACATACTGTTACAGGGAATACTTGGGAAGATAATATCTAAATTGATTCTGAGTTTACTTCCTCTTGTAGTGTCCACAAACAGGTCTTCTGCAATCTTCGGGGTGAGGTAGTCATGCAGCTCCGACAGGAAGAGCAAGGTCATAATTATTCCAGCCACAATGGTCACTGTTAAAAAATATAAGAAGCCTGTTAGCTGCTTATGTAGTCGATATTTGTTGAATGATGGTGAAAGTGTTTCTTTCTTTCTTTTTTGGGTCATCCTGGTTCGGTGGGAGACGGCCAACATGTTAAAAAAAAAAAAGTGCAAATACTGAACATATAACACAAGCCTAAAGAAACTACTTTAGGAGACTGATGAATGAAACAGGATTGTCAGTAACAAGGTCAGCGTAATGAAGAAAATTTGGCAGACTGGATGAACAGTCACAAAGATATGTATACAGTATGCGTTGGTGGTCACTGTGCTGACGCTGAAATTATTGACATTGTTCTGAATCCTCATAAAAACAATGAAAGTGATCAGAATAACAGTGATGAAAATGACATAGATGTAGCTGAAAGACTTACTATTAACAAGTTAATTGAGAAGTCAGGTGAATTAATCAAATGGCTAAAACAATTTTTATTTGATGCATGAAAAATTACACAGAGAAAGATCAAAGCACAAGAAACAATTTCACTTGGATGACATATTTAATAAAATACCAAGAAGAATGTCTCATAGCAATAAGCCTACACCTGAAAATCTTGTGGTTTCAACTTCAAGTACCCCAAATGTCTTCCCTGCAACATCACAAATCCATAATAGAACAATCAACTGCGCAATAAACGGTAATACTGACAACCCTCAACTTCCAGACCTTTGTGATTACAGTCTCAGTAAAATTTTAAAATTTAGTACTCAAGAAGCAGCCTTTGTCAGTACAGTGATTAATAAACCTGTTTCATTTACATGTATACTGTTTAATTTTGTTTCTAGCAGTCCATAGTGGGTCAGAAATATATATATTTTATTTTTTTATTAACACACTGGCCGATTCCCACCAAGGCAGGGTGGCCAGAAAAAGAAAAAACTTTCACCATCATTCACTCCATCACTGTCTTCCCAGAAGGGTGCTTTACACTACAGTTTTTAAACTGCAACATTAACACCCCTCTTACAGTGCAGGCACTGTACTTCCCATCTCCAGGACTCAAATCTGGCCTGCCGGTTTCCCTGAACCCCTTCATAAATGTTACTTTGCTCACACTCCAACAGCACGTCAAGTATTAAAAACCATTTGTCTCCATTCACTCCTATCAAACACGCTCACGCATGCCTGCTGGAAGTCCAAGCCCCTTGCACACAAAACCTCCTTTACCTCCTCCCTCCAACCTTTCCTAGGCCGACCCCTACCCTACCTTCCTTCCACTATAGACTGATACACTCTTGAAGTCATTCTGTTTCGCTCCATTCTCTCTACATGTCCGAACCACTTCAACAACCCTTCCTCAGCCCTCTGGACAACAGTTTTGGCAATCCCGCACCTCCTCCTAACTTCCAAATTACGAATTCTCTGCATTATATTCACACCACACATTGCCCTCAGACATGACATCCCCACTGCCTCCAGCCTTCTCCTCGCTGCAACATTCATCACCCATGCTTCACACCCATATAAGAGCGTTGGTAAAACTATACTCTCATACATTTCCCTCTTTGCCTCCAAGGACAAAGTTCTTTGTTTCCACAGACTCCTAAGTGCACCACTCACCCTTTTCCCCCTCATCAATTCAATGATTCACCTCAACTTTCATAGACCCATCCGCTGACACGTCCACTCCCAAATATCTGAATACATTCACCTCCTCCATACTCTCTCCCTCCAATCTGATATCCAATCTTTCATCACCTAATCTTTTTGTTATCCTCATAACCTTACTCTTTCCTGTATTCACTTTTAATTTTCTTCTTTTGCATACCCTACCAAATTCATCCACCAATCTCTGCAACTTCTCTTCAGAATCTCCCAAGAGCACAGTGTCATCAGCAAAGAGCAACTGTGACAACTCCCACTTTATGTGTGATTCTTTATCTTTTAACTCCATGCCTCTTGCCAAGACCCTCGCATTTACTTCTCTTACAACCCCATCTATAAATATATTAAACAACCACGGTGACATCACACATCCTTGTCTAAGGCCTACTTTTACTGGGAAATAATTGGTGAATTATTATTATTATTATTATTATTATTATTATTTTTTTTTTTATTTATTATCACACTGGCCGATTCCCACCAAGGCAGGGTGGCCCGAAAAAGAAAAACTTTCACCATCATTCACTCCATCACTGTCTTGCCAGAAGGGTGCTTTACACTACAGCTTTTAAACTGCAACATTAACACCCCTCCTTCAGAGTGCAGGCACTGTACTTCCCATCTCCAGGACTCAAGTCCGGCCTGCCGGTTTCCCTGAACCCCTTCATAAATGTTACTTTGCTCACACTCCAACAGCACGTCAAGTATTAAAAACCATTTGTCTCCATTCACTCCTATCAAACACGCTCATGCATACCTGCTGGAAGTCCAAGCCCCTTGCACACAAAACCTCCTTTACCCCCTCTCTCCAACCTTTCCTAGGCCGACCCCTACCCCGCCTTCCTTCCACTACAGACTGATACACTCTTGAAGTCATTCTGTTTCGCTCCATTCTCTCTACATGTCCGAACCACCTCAACAACCCTTCCTCAGCCCTCTGGACAACAGTTTTGGTAATCCCGCACCTCCTCCTAACTTCCAAACTACGAATTCTCTGCATTATATTCACACCACACATTGCCCTCAGACATGACATCTCCACTGCCTCCAGCCTTCTCCTCGCTGCAACATTCATCACCCATGCTTCACACCCATATAAGAGCGTTGGTAAAACTATACTCTCATACATTCCCCTCTTTGCCTCCAAGGACAAAGTTCTTTGTCTCCACAGACTCCTAAGTGCACCACTCACTCTTTTTCCCTCATCAATTCTATGATTCACCTCATCTTTCATAGACCCATCCGCTGACACGTCCACTCCCAAATATCTGAATACATTCACCTCCTCCATACTCTCTCCCTCCAATCTGATATTCAATCTTTCATCACCTAATCTTTTTGTTATCCTCATAACCTTACTCTTTCCTGTATTCACCTTTAATTTTCTTCTTTTGCACACCCTACCAAATTCATCCACCAATCTCTGCAACTTCTCTTCAGAATCTCCCAAGAGCACAGTGTCATCAGCAAAGAGCAGCTGTGACAACTCCCACTTTGTGTGTGATTCTTTATCTTTTAACTCCATGCCTCTTGTCAAGACCCTCGCATTTACTTCTCTTACAACCCCATCTATGAATATATTAAACAACCACGGTGACATCACACATCCTTGTCTAAGGCCTACTTTTACTGGGAAATAATTTCCCTCTTTCCTACATACTCTAACTTGAGCCTCACTATCCTCGTAAAAACTCTTCACTGCTTTCAGTAACCTACCTCCTACACCATACACTTGCAACATCTGCCACATTGCCCCCCTATCCACCCTGTCATACGCCTTTTCCAAATCCATAAATGCCACAAAGACCTCTTTAGCCTTATCTAAATACTGTTCACTTATATGTTTCACTGTAAACACCTGGTCCACACACCCCCTACCTTTCCTAAAGCCTCCTTGTTCATCTGCTATCCTATTCTCCGTCTTACTCTTAATTCTTTCAATAATAACTCTACCATACACTTTACCAGGTATACTCAGCAGACTTATCCCCCTATAATTTTTGCACTCTCTTTTATCCCCTTTGCCTTTATACAAAGGAACTATGCATGCTCTCTGCCAATCCCTAGGTACCTTACCCTCTTCCATACATTTATTAAATAATTGCACCAACCACTCCAAAACTATATCCCCACCTGCTTTTAACATTTCTATCTTTATCCCATCAATCCCGGCTGCCTTACCCCCTTTCATTTTACCTACTGCCTCACGAACTTCCCCCACACTCACAACTGGCTCTTCCTCACTCCTACAAGATGTTATTCCTCCTTGCCCTATACACGAAATCACAGCTTCCCTATCTTCATCAACATTTAACAATTCCTCAAAATATTCCCTCCATCTTCCCAATACCTCTAACTCTCCATTTAATAACTCTCCTCTCCTATTTTTAACTGACAAATCCATTTGTTCTCTAGGCTTTCTTAACTTGTTAATCTCACTCCAAAACTTTTTCTTATTTTCAACAAAATTTGTTGATAACATCTCACCCACTCTCTCATTTGCTCTCTTTTTACATTGCTTCACCACTCTCTTAACCTCTCTCTTTTTCTCCATATACTCTTCCCTCCTTGCATCACTTCTACTTTGTAAAAACTTCTCATATGCTAACTTTTTCTCCCTTACTACTCTCTTTACATCATCATTCCACTAATCGCTCCTCTTCCCTCCCGCACCCACTTTCCTGTAACCACAAACTTCTGCTGAACACTCTAACACTACATTTTTAAACCTACCCCATACCTCTTCGACCCCATTGCCTATGCTCTCATTAGCCCATCTATCCTCCAATAGCTGTTTATATCTTACCCTAACTGCCTCCTCTTTTAGTTTATAAACCTTCACCTCTCTCTTCCCTGATGCTTCTATTCTCCTTGTATCCCATCTACCTTTTACTCTCAGTGTAGCTACAACTAGAAAGTGATCTGATATATCTGTGGCCCCTCTATAAACATGTACATCCTGAAGTCTACTCAACAGTCTTTTATCTACCAATACATAATCCAACAAACTACTGTCATTTCGCCCTACATCATATCTTGTATACTTATTTATCCTCTTTTTCTTAAAATATGTATTACCTATAACTAAACCCCTTTCTATACAAAGTTCAATCAAAGGGCTCCCATTATCATTTACACCTGGCACCCCAAACTTACCTACCACACCCTCTCTAAAAGTTTCTCCTACTTTAGCATTCAGGTCCCCTACCACAATTACTCTCTCACTTGGTTCAAAGGCTCCTATACATTCACTTAACATCTCCCAAAATCTCTCTCTCTCCTCTGCATTCCTCTCTTCTCCAGGTGCATACACGCTTATTATGACCCACTTCTCGCATCCAACCTTTACTTTAATCCATTATTATTATTATTATTATTATTATTATGTGACCTCTGTTAGGGCAGTGAAACTGAAATTTCAGCAAGGCCTAGTAACCAAGGGTGCAAGAAAATCGGCACCACACCTGTATATTCTCTTTATATTATTCCTTAGGTTTCTCTTGATAACTCATGAAAATAAAGATCTACTTCTATTTATAAGTTTTCAGCGCATGCTACAACATATGCAATTTTTTTTTATGTTAATTTAGTTCATACCATTTGAACAGTTTGACCTGTATTTACATTCAATGAATTCTGAATATGTAAAAACAAACAGCTTATAATCTGAATTGGGATTAAGTTAAGTATAACACATAACTCATTTCATAATAAAACATTATCTGTTTATATATTTACTAATTTACAAAAGCAACTCACCAGCAGCCCCTGAAAAGGTCTTAATCTGGAAATCTTCCAGAGTTTTTGGGTAAGCATCAAACTGCCTCAGTCTGTCAGCAAGGGATTTAAATGTGGACCACATGCTCCTTGTTGTTCACTGAATATCTGTGAAGTAAATGCAAGTCAAGAACAGTTTATGAGTTTGTATATATAGATAATTATTAATGCTACACAATGGTAAATTAATTTTATTTATTTATTTTTCATTCTAAAAATTGAGGAATATTTAGAGACTGAACTGAGGCACCAATTACTAAACTCTCAACAATCAATGTATAAATATTTTACTAATTTTCTACGGAAATACATTATGGTGAGCCCTAACTAGAGCCATACACTCACGCTTTACTCAATGCCCCGCTTAACTTAAAAGCTTAATACCTCTGTTCATGATCCTCACTCTCTTGTCTACACAAACTGAAATTTCATATTGTCTTGAAAGTCATAATCTGAAAAGCAAGGAATTCTATGGGACCAAGCAAAGGCCTAATAGCTATGATGCAAAAGCTATCAAATACACCATGAACAAATAATGAAACCAGATTTCCTAATCAAATAATGGACTATGATAGGCCCTACACGGAACTCGAGACCCACATTTAATGGAAGTATACCAGACACCAGTAATTACCTATTTGTAATTACTGTATCTATTTGTAAATACATGAGCAGAGCTATGCTCATGATGTTCAGTCCTAGTTAATATGGTCATTACATAATTTTTTTTTAAATTTCCAGTGGTTGTAGTGCTTTAACTACTTCCTGTGTATCCTCTACCACTCTATTTGTAAAGAAATATTTCCCAATATCCCTTAGGCACAATTTTTTTTTCATTTATATCTGTAGTCTTTTGTTTTCTATGTTAACAAACTAAAAACTTCTTCATTCTTATATGTCGTTCTTATTATTTCCTTTTTTTCTCCTATCAGAGAGCATGGAGCATCTTTAGTGTTTTCAGCTTTTCGTCATAACTATTTTTATAGCTCTGGAACCCATTTTGTAGCTCTTCCTTGGACTTCTGATCCATGTTTTTTTTAAGTGGACATCACACAGCAGCTGAATATTCCAATTTTTGGCAGAATATATATTGTAACAAGCATTTTCTGCATCACTCCATCCATACCTTTGAAAGTCATTTTGTGATCAGCTAGATGTAGCATAAGTATGTTTCACAATTTCACTTATATGAGTAATTCCTAGATCCCTTTCTGTATATGACATTCCAAAATCCTGTCAATATACATTAGACCCCCGGCTTACAATATTATTTCATTCCAGAAGCATGTTCAGGTGCCATTACTGAACGAATTTGTTCCCATAAGGAATATTGTGAATTAGATTAGTCCATTTCAGACCCCCAAACATACACATACAAATGCACTTACATAAATACACTTATATAATTGGTCGCATTGGGAGCTGATCATAAAGCGGGGGTCCACTGTATATATAATCTTTACATGGTATGATTTTGGCTTTCTTTCATTACATAACAGTTATCAACAATAAATTTCATCACCTATGTCACTGCACTTTTTCAAATTATCAAAATCATGTAAATATATAGTTCTTTTCTTTCAACACACCGGCTGTATCCCACCGAGGCGGGGTGGCCCAAAAGGAAAAATGAAAGTTTCTCCTTTTACATTTAGTAATATATACAGGAGAAGAGGTTACTAGCCCCTTGCTCCCGGCATTTTAGTCGCCTCTTACAACACGCATGGCTTACGGAGGAAGAATTCTGTTCCACTTCCCCATGGAGATAAGAGGAAATAAACAAGAATAAGAACTAGAAAGAAAATAGAAGAAAACCCAGAGGGGTGTGTATATATGTGCTTGTACATGTATGTGTAGTGTGACCTAAGTGTAAGTAGAAGTAGCAAGACGTACCTGAAATCTTGCATGTTCATGAGACAGAAAAAAGGACACCAGCAATCCTACCATCATGTAAAACAATTACAGGCTTTCGTTTTACACTCACTTGGCAGGACGGTAGTACCTCCCTGGGCGGTTGCTGTCTACCAACCTACTACCTATAAAGAAACACATTCATAGTTATTTATTCAATCACTGTCTTGTCAGAAGTGTTCCAATATCACTATTAACCCTTTGAGGGTTTCGGACGTACTAGTACGTCTTACGCGTAGGGGTTTTTGACATACTAGTACGCACAAATTCTAGCGCCGTCAAATCTCGCGGGAACAGGCTGGTAGGCCTACATGTGAGAGAATGGGTCTGTGTGGTCGGTGTGCGGTAGAAAAAAAATCTGGGACCCAGTGGTGCATTGTGGGAACACCATCTTAGTAAACAATGTCCACCATGCCTCGCGGTAAGAAGCTCCTCACTCCTCGGCGAATTGGGACACTTTTGTTCCCCAGTGACAGTTCTAATACAGATGGAAGTGCCAGTGAAGATGAGTTTCAAGGTTTTGGTGAGGTTTTGACCGAAACTAATGACCATAATATCAGTAATAGTGAGGAAAACCCAGACGACCCTCAGCCTTCCACCTCTGGTGCTGGGCCGTCTTGTTCACGTTCAGTTGTACCAGAATCCAAGAGGAAACTTCTATTTTCCCAAATCCCAGACTCAGATGAGAACATGGGTGATGATAGTGATAGTGAATATGAACTACAAGCTCTTCAAACTAGTTCCAGTAGTGATAGTGAAGTGCAATATTCCCCAGTGAAGCGTCAGTATATACGACGATATATGCGCTCTGGTAGTGTGCCATATGCTATTCCAAGGGGAAGGAGTGCATCTCGGAGTACATCCCGTGGCTGTACAACAGGAACAGAGAGTGAAAATGACGATGATAATGTGGCAATTGGGATGGAAAATGTGCGTGGTGGTAGTGGTGCCGGCGGTGAGGCACCAGCAGTGGGCCATGCTGCCACCCACGCTGCCACCCACGCTGCCACCCACGCCGCTGCCTCAGCTGATCTACAACAAAGGCCACCATCCCCCACCCACCCACCACACCAGCCTCCACAACCACAACCTCCACAACCACAACCACCTGTCATTGTCCAGTACCCACCAGCAGACCGCACCTGGGATTGGCAGGAAGCTGTCAATTTTGTTCCAAATGCCCACCAGTTTGATGACAGCCAAAGTGGAATACGGCCATCTTGTACACTTGGGAACAATGCCACTGAACTGGAATGTTTCGAGTTATTCTTTGACGAACCACTGATGGAAAGTATTGTCATGGAAAGCAACACATACTACGAGTACACCATGGCAAACACATTACTTTCACCAAAATCACGTCTACACCAGTGGAAGGAGGCAACTGTGGCTGAGATGTATCTTTTCTTTGCCACAATAATGCTTATGCCACATGTGTATAAGCACAAAGTGAAATCATACTGGTCAACAGACCGCCTGATTGCAACCCCAGGTTTCAGTGATATAATGCCAGTGAATCGATTTGTGCTAATGTTACGTATGCTTCATTTCTCAGACAAAACCAGGCCTGACAGAACTGACAGGTTATATAAGATTAGGAATGTGTTTGTGTATCTGAAAGAGAAATTCAGTACGCATTTTTATCCCTTCAGGAAGCTTGTAATTGACGAGTCTTTGATTCTGTTCAAAGGAAGACTCTCTTTCAAGCAGTACATACCAAGCAAGAGGAAACGCTTTGGTATAAAGTTGTTTGTGCTTTGTGATTGTTACAGTGGTCTGGTATTGGATATTATTGTGTACACTGGAAGTTATACATTGCAAAATACCAGGAAGTTATTGGGCATCTCAGGTGATGTGGTTAGAACAATGATAGAACCATACCTTGGTAAGGGGCATATATTATATACAGATAACTGGTACACAAGCCCCTCACTCAGTGATTTTTTGCGAGTGAACATGACAGATGTGTGTGGCACAGTGCGTGCAAATCGGAAACATATGCCCAGGTTTGACGCTGGCACTCGTAGAGGTGAGGTGCAGGCGTTTGCTGCCAATGACATCATGGCATTTCGGTGGCATGACAAACGAGATGTCACACTGTTGTCATCAGTTCACCCTAATGAAATGGCAGACAGTGGCAGGCAGCATAGAGAGAGCAATGAACCCATTCTAAAACCTGCAGCTGTGATTGATTACACCTTCAACATGCATTCAGTGGACAAATGTGACATGCAGATTGGGTTTGCTGATTGTGTTCGCAAGAGTTATAAGTGGTACATCAAACTGTTTTTCCATCTTCTGGACATTTCCATGCTCAATGCTTATAATATGTATAAGATGAGGACCAGAAACAAACCACAGTATGGCAAATTCTGTTTGTCTGTCATCAGACAAATAGTATTCAAGTACCAAGGAACAGCACCTGCAATTGACCGCCCACCAAATTATCAACAACTACCTGCTCGTCTGAAGCATGGTGATCACTTCCTGGTAAAACTGCCTGCTACTGCTTTCAAGAAAAAGGCTCAGAAGAGGTGTTACGTCTGTGCACATACAAAAAAACGCCCACAACAACGCAGAGACACTCGTTTTATGTGTGAGGAGTGTAAAACACCACTGTGCATGACACCATGTTTCAAAGAGTTCCACAGGCTGCAGAACTTCTAGAAACATTCCCTGTGACTGTATATGTGTATATAAAATATAGAAAAATAGTAATAAACAACATTTCATATCGTTTGTTTGTGTAAATATTTTCTATAAACAAAATAATGACAACAGTGTTTACGCCCTTATTGTGTAGTATTGAAAAAGAAATAACTTACAAAATACTGATCATGTTGGCCTCAGAGGCCATAAAAGTTACTCAGAAAAAGAAAAATTGAAAAATAATTGAAAATAGTACATAAAAAAGTAAATAGAAAAATACCGGGTGACGGCAGTCGGCGATGTTACCAGATGTTGTTCAATTTTGGCAAACTTCACGCCTCCATATCTAGGTAAGTATTGACAGTAAAATTTTTTGTTTAGCCTATAATGTTTAGAAAAAAAAAAAACTATTTTTTCATAAGAAAAAAAAATTTTTTTTTTTTTTTTTAATTTGGCCGACCCTGAGAACGAGTTTCAAACATGAGAGGTAGTATTGTGTATATCCTGTCGACCCTCAAAGGGTTAACATAATTCAGGAGGTCCCCAAATGTGTTTTTAAGTTGAGGATTTACTGTAAATGCAATCTGGCTATCTATTTTTTGTTGAACAATTTCTGCGACTGCCATAATGGCTAAATAGAATTGATATACGTACAGGAATTTCTAGACTGAAAGCTAAAGTGTCAGTAGATTATTCCTCACCAAGTGTTACAATCTCTTTTTTTTTTTTTTTTTTTGTAATGGTTTTCTTCAATATTTTTACAACACTTTTCAGCAAAAATGGCCTACAGTCATGTTTCTTAAATATTGTTGCACTGTGATTTTCTTCTACTTTGTCTCTTTCTGATTTTGATTTGATTTCTTTTTCAGCACAGCCAAGAACAATGACAGGAGACAAAGTAAAATGTGAATTAGGAATTCCAGTTAAGGTTTGACATAATCTATTATTTTAATAGGATAACAAACCAAATCATCTATATCTATTTTCTTGAATTAAGTGTTACAACTCTCCTGCATGCACAGTAAAGCTCCACTACCCTCAGCTATCATGGCAATGTTGTGCTGTACTCACTCCAAAAGAAGTGTTGTGAATGATGTTGCAGTCACCAAGAGTGGAACAACTCCTTTACAAACATGCACCACTGGGGTGGTTTTCATGGAGATTTCACATCATCCTAAAAAATACGCTAAAATTAAAACTACACATATCTAACCATGCCTCCTAAGACAGGTACATATTGAACAGCATTACTGGAACAGATTAAAATAAAGTACTACAGTGCATAATACTGACATGCATAAGACAGACAAATGTCATGTTAGGTTACTATATTAAGAAAATATTTCACCCTTGTGAGCAAAACATTTCCCCAATAAAGTTACCTAACACTGCACATTTCTGCCATTTATTACTAGAATAGTAACAAATATATACTGTAACTCCAAATATGAAAATCAAAATACTACTTCAAACTTTGAAGATATATTTTAAACTAGCCTAATGTTACTTAACCTAATGTAACTGGCAGTTGTATAGCTGGTCTAGCTTCATTACTATTTCTCTAAAATATAACTTGCATCCATTGCAAAACTCATTTAATAAAAAAGAATTTATACAATCAATGACATTCTTATCTTGCCTATTATCACCTAAATAAACAATTTCCAAAACAAATACAAGGTATAACTAATTTTTTTCTGTGGAATAGCTAGCATGGATGTTATTTCTAATACAAAAGATTAGCTTATTTCTGTCCCAGGAAAAAGTAAACAATGACCCGGAACTGAGTTGTTGTTACAATCATGGCAAAACAATCTCATCTCTATCTTCCACAAATCCCCATTACTGACCACCCAATCTCGCCCACATTATTCTGTTAAGTCAAGGGTTTATTGTCTCATGACTTGGTAGTCGCTTCAGTTCCCACATTTGAGTTATCCGGGTCGGAGCCCTGGCATGAGTGGAAACATTGGGTGTTTCCTTCACCTGTTGTTCTGGGTAACCTAGCAGTAAGTAGATACCTGGGTGTTGGGCAACTGGTGTGGGTCACATCCTGAGGAAGAGGACTAAAAATGCCATTGGGAATACAACAATCCTCTACAACATCCAGACTTTACTTGGTTATCAGTTATTAACCCTCAAAGTCAATAAACAAAAAGATATCTTCCTCTTCCCCAGATATTGGGAAGCAGGGTTCAATATGGTACAAGCTGTCAGTGGCCCCTAAACCGCCCTATAAAGGAATCGACAAACCTGACTGCCTCCCATTCCCATAGGTCATAAAACATCTGGGGGAATCATGTTCAATCTAAAAAAGGGGAGAAGTCCAATTCCTTAGATCTAGAGCCCATTATTCTGATTTTTAACCCAGAGGGTTAGTCAGGAAACTCAGTGTATCACTGAGGACTGTTTGTCTTATTTCCATTGTGATCCTTAAATCTTCTCCCCAGGATGCGACTCATAAAAGTCAACTAACACCCAGGGTCCTACTTACTGCTAGGTGAAGAGAGACAGCAGGTGTAAGGAAACATGCTTAACGTTTTTACCTATACCAGGCGCTGTCAACTCAGCCATGAGATAAAAATTTTCCAATCTGATTTTGTGCTGTACTGTCCATGGTGAAGGTGCCTAACATGTGGGAGTGTTTGAATAAGATACAACATGCAAGTCGTGGCATTTTACATATGGAGACGTTTTGTCCACCAGCGACTTATCAGTCCCAGGGGATGAAACATTTTCATGTCATAACCTCTATATTGTGTCTTATTTACACAATGCTGGCATATTCTACCATGTCTAGGAATGCTTAGCAAAATTAGTGGCTTCCATTTGAACATGCAATTGTATCAAATCATAATTGTATGATAATTGTATCAAAACTGTAACCAGATGAAATGTAATCCTAACTATTGTATTTGAATATAAATGGTTCAGAAATCCAACAAGTTGATGAACGAGACACTTCCACAACATTTGGGTATATTTAAATAAGTTTATTTAGGAACAGGTACACAAAAGTAAGTTTATTCAGGTATAGGTATACATAAATAGTTACATAAATTATCATACATAGCAGCATATGTATATATTAACTAGAATAACCCAAGAAAGTCACACAAAGTGACTTAATTACATTGGGGTGGATTATTATTATATTTATAGGGAACCACTAAACTCATACCTGGAGTTTACCTGGAGAGAGTTCCAGGGGTCAACGCCCCCGCGGCCCGGTCTGTGACCAGGCCTCCTGGTGGATCAGTGCCTGATCAACCAGGCTGTTGCTCCTGGCTGCACGCAAACCAACATACGAGCCACAGCCCGGCTGATCAGGAACTGACTTTAGGTGCTTGTCCAGTGCCAGCTTGAAGACTGCCAGGGGTCTGTTGGTAATCCCCCTTATGTGTCTCATAGGGGTCATATAGTGCCTGGGAGGCATTTAGGTTCGATCCAAGGAAGGATAGGGCTCTTAATCCAATTCATCAGATTGAGAGCTCCTCACTGGCATTACAGAACCTCCGTTGCGGGGAGGACAGAATCGTTTTGCCAACTAGTGGCTCCGTCACGAACCCACTCATTGGCAAAATGCTGCCACAATAAATATACCCAAATGGTGTACAAGTGTATCATATACACCAGCCACTGTAACTACCACACATGCTCATAAGAAATAAAACTATTATTATAATAATCATAGGGGAGCGCTAAACCTGGAGGATTATACAGTGCCTGTAGGTGGGAAAGATGGAAGGTATTCAGGCTTAATTCAGGAAACTGGAGCACAGATCCAATTCCCAAGATCAAGAGCCCCTCGCCAGCTTCAAGGAACCTCCCTCGAGGGGATAAGTCCGATAACATTCTTCTTTGCAAATATACAGGGTCTAAAGCCAGCAACAAACAACAAAATACCTTTCATCCATGGACTGCTTGCAGAGGCAAAGGCAATGTTCGCGGCTTTCACTGAGACCCACATAAAGGATCACTTGGACAACGAAATATGGATCCCAGGTTACAACCTATACAGATGTGACAGAGTGAACAGGCAAAAGGGGGGGGTTGGCCTGTACATTGCAGAGTCACTTGTTTGCACAGAACTGCTTAATGCCTCAAATGATGTAGTGGAAGTTTTAGCAGTAAAGGTCGAGAACCAAAACCTAGTCATTGTGGTAGTCTACAAGCCTCCGGATGCAACATCCCAGCAATTCCAGGAACAGCTGTTAAAAATTGACCACTGTCTAGAAAATCTTCCAGCTCCTGCACCCAACATCTTGCTCCTGGGGGATTTCAACTTAAGGCACCTAAAATGGAGGAATATAGCAAATAATATTGTTGCAGTAATAACACCACGAGGCAGCTCTGATGAAAACTCACACTCACACGAGCTTTTAAATCTCTGCACAAAATTCATTTTAAACCAGCAAATAATAGAGCCTACTAGACTGGAGAATACACTAGACCTCATCTTCACTAACAATGATGATCTGATAAGAAATGTCACCATATCAAAAACAATATACTCAGATCACAACATAATTGAGGTTCAGACATGTATGCATGGAGCCCCAGACCAACAAAATGAGACTAGTCACGAGGGAGCATTCACCAAATTCAACTTCAATAACAAAAACATAAAGTGGGACCAAGTAAACCAAGTCCTAACTGATATAAGCTGGGAAGATATACTAAGCAACACAGACCCAAACTTATGCCTAGAACAGATTAACTCGGTGGCACTCGATGTATGCACAAGGCTTATTCCTCTAAGAAAAAGGAGGAGTAGATGTAAAATAGAAAGAGACAGGCGCTCCCTTTACAGGCGACGGAAAAGAATAACAGAGCAGCTAAAAGAGGTCAATATATCTGAAATGCGCAGGGAGAAACTGGTCAGTGAAATAGCAAGCATCGAACTTAAGCTAAAAGAATCCTTTAGGAGTCAGGAATCGTGGGAAGAACTAAAAGCCATAAATGAAATCGAAAGAAACCCAAAGTATTTCTTCTCCTATGCCAAATCAAAATCGAGAACAACGTCCAGTATTGGGCCCCTACTTAAACAAGATGGGTCCTACACAGATGACAGCAAGGAAATGAGTGAGCTACTCAAGTCCCAATATGACTCAGTTTTTAGCAAGCCGCTAACCAGACTGAGAGTCGAAGATCAAAATGAATTTTTTATGAGAGAGCCACAAAATTTGATTAACACAAGCCTATCCGATGTTATCCTGACGCCAAATGACTTCGAACAGGCGATAAATGACATGCCCAAGCACTCTGCCCCAGGGCCAGACTCATGGAACTCTGTGTTCATCAAGAACTGCAAGAAGCCCCTATCACGAGCCTTTTCCATCCTATGGAGAGGGAGCATGGACACGGGGGTCGTCCCTCAGTTACTAAAAACAACAGACATAGCCCCACTCCACAAAGGGGGCAGTAAAGCAACAGCAAAGAACTACAGACCAATAGCACTAACATCCCATATCATAAAAATCTTTGAAAGGGTCCTAAAAAGCAAGATCACCACCCATCTAGAAACCCATCAGTTACACAACCCAGGGAAACATGGGTTTAGAACAGGTCGCTCCTGTCTGTCTCAACTACTGGATCACTACGACAAGGTCCTAAATGCACTAGAAGACAAAAAGAATGCAGATGTAATATATACAGACTTTGCAAAAGCCTTCGACAAGTGTGCCATGGCGTAATAGCGCACAAAATGCGCGCTAAAGGAATAACAGGAAAAGTCGGTCGATGGATCTATAATTTCCTCACTAACAGAACACAGAGAGTAGTCGTCAACAGAGTAAAGTCCGAGGCAGCTACGGTGAAAAGCTCTGTTCCACAAGGCACAGTACTAGCTCCCATCTTGTTCCTCATCCTCATATCCGACATAGACAAGGATGTCAGCCACAGCACCGTGTCTTCCTTTGCAGATGACACCCGAATCTGCATGACAGTGTCTTCCATTGCAGACACTGCAAGGCTCCAGGCGGACATCAACCAAATCTTTCAGTGGGCTGCAGAAAACAATATGAAGTTCAACGATGAGAAATTTCAATTACTCAGATATGGTAAACATGAGGAAATTAAATCTTCATCAGAGTACAAAACAAATTCTGGCCACAAAATAGAGCGAAACACCAACGTCAAAGACCTGGGAGTGATTATGTCGGAGGATCTCACCTTCAAGGACCATAACATTGTATCAATCGCATCTGCTAGAAAAATGACAGGATGGATAATGAGAACCTTCAAAACTAGGGAGGCCAAGCCCATGATGACACTCTTCAGGTCACTTGTTCTATCTAGGCTGGAATATTGCTGCACACTAACAGCACCTTTCAAGGCAGGTGAAATTGCCGACCTAGAAAATGTACAGAGAACTTTCACGGCGCGCATAACGGAGATAAAACACCTCAATTACTGGGAGCGCTTGAGGTTTCTAAACCTGTATTCCCTGGAACGCAGGAGGGAGAGATACATGATTATATACACCTGGAAAATCCGAGAGGGACTAGTACCGAACTTGCACACGAAAATCACTCACTACGAAAGCAAAAGACTTGGCAGACGATGCACCATACCCCCAATGAAAAGCAGGGGTGTCACTAGCACGTTAAGAGACCATACAATAAGTGTCAGGGGCCCGAGACTGTTCAACTGCCTCCCAGCACACATAAGGGGGATTACCAACAGACCCCTGGCAGTCTTCAAGCTGGCACTGGACAAGCACCTAAAGTCAGTTCCTGATCAGCCGGGCTGTGGCTCGTACGTTGGTTTGCGTGCAGCCAGCAGCAACAGCCTGGTTGATCAGGCGCTGATCCACCAGGAGGCCTGGTCACAGACCGGGCCGCGGGGGCGTTGACCCCCGAAACTCTCTCCAGGTAAACTCCAGGTTATTTCTGGCAAGAAACGTGTGGGAGTGTCTGGTGCCGGCGGCCCAGCTGTCAAACACATCATGTGGTCCACACTACCACCACATAACACACACATATGCCACATATACCTAACCATATGTACCTCGCGATACACTCCCGTAGGCAACACTTTAACGCGTTTATACGCAGAAACGACCCCAGAAAGATCAATGTCATCACAAGGAACCTCCAAACCTCAACCACGTAAACAAACCTTATAAACAAACACCAGTCAAAATAAAACAGAGGCTCGTATTGCGCCGGAAATCTAGTTGTTGGTTAGTTACCTAGCTGGTTAGCTGGTTAGTTAGTTGGCTGGTTAGTTAGCTGGCTAGTTAGTTAGTTGGTTAGTTACCTAGCTGGTTTGCTGGTTAGTTAGTTGGTTAGTTACCTAGCTGGTTAGCTAGTTAGCTGGTTAGTTACCTAGCTGGTTTGCTAGTTAGCTGGTTAATTAGTTGGTTAGTTACCTAGCTAGTTAGCTGGTTAGTTAGTTGGCTTGTTACCTAGTTGGTTAGTTAGTTACTTAGCTGGTTAGCGAGTTAGCTGGTTAGTTAGTTGGCTGGTTAGTTAGTTGGTTAGTTACTTAGCTGGTTAGCTAGTTAGCTGATTAGTTAGTTGACTGGTTAGTTAGTTACTTAGCTGGTTAGCTAGTTAGCTGATTAGTTAGTTGGCTGGTTAGTTAGTTACTTAGTTGGTTAGCTAGTTAGCTGGTTAGTTAGTTGGCTGGTTAGTTACTTGGTTAGTTACTTAGCTGGTTAGCTAGTTAGCTGGTTAATTACCTAGCTGGTTAGCTAGTTAGTTGGGTTGTTAGTTACCTAGCTGGTTAGCTAGTTAGTTGGCTTGTTAGTTACCTAGCTGGTTAGCTGGCTGGTTAGTTGGTTGGTTAGCTATTTAGCTGGTTAGTTGGCTAGTAAGTCAGTTACTTAGCTGGTTAGTTAGTTGGCTGGTTAGTTAGTTGGTTAGTTAGTTACCTAGCTGGTTAGCTAGTTAGCTGGTTAGTTAGTTACCTAGCCGGTTAGCTAGTCAGTTAGTTGGCTGGTTAGTTGGCTGGTTAGTTGATTGGTTAGTTCTTGGTTGGTTGGTTAGTTGGTTAGTTAGCTAGTTAGTTGGCTAGTTAGTTGGTTGGTTGGTTAGTTTGTCAATTTGTTAGTAAGTTTATTTAGGTACAGATACACATAAGTACAATTATCAGACATAGTGTAAATTACCTCTCAGACCGGGCCGCGGGGGCGTTGACCCCCGGAACTCTCTCCAGGTAAACTCCAGGTTAACCCCCAAAAAAATTTTGTTCGGGTTTTTAACCCCTGAGGGTTAGCCACCCAGGATAACCCAAGAAAGTCTGTTCGTCATCGAGGACTGTCTGGCTTATTCCCATTGTGGTCCTCAATCTTATCTCCCAGGATGCCACCCACACCAGTTAACTAACATCGAGGTACCTACTTGTTTGTTAGGTGAACGGGGACAACAGGTGTAAGGAAACACTCCAATGTGTCCACCCTTGCCAGTGATCGAACCACGGACACTTAGGGTGTGAAGCGGGAGCGTTGCCTATCAGGCCACGGGCCACCGTAGCTGTTTTACCTTCTATAGTTTAAATAAGATATTACAAGGACTTCAATGAATATAAGTCACTTCGACTTTTTGGGGTTATCTTAGGTAATTTACACACATGTTACTACGTATGATAATTTGTATAATTGTATTCATGTGTATCTGTACCTGAACACACTGTTCCTAGCTCCACCCAACCCAACAGAAGTCTCACTTATTATCAACACACTAAAGAACAAGACAGGAGATTTAAATAATTTACCAACCTTTATATACAAAAAAGCTTCACAAGTACTGGAGTTTACCTGGAGAGAGTTCCGGGGGTCAACGCCCCCGCGGCCCGGTCTGTGACCAGGCCTCCTGGTGGATCAGAGCCTGATCAACCAGGCTGTTGCTGCTGGCTGCACGCAAACCAACGTACGAGCCACAGCCCGGCTGGTCAGGAACCGACTTTAGGTGCTTGTCCAGTGCCAGCTTGAAGACTGCCAGGGGTCTGTTGGTAATCCCCCTTATGTATGCTGGGAGGCAGTTGAACAGTCTCGGGCCCCTGACACTTATTGTATGGTCTCTTAACGTGCTAGTGACACCCCTGCTTTTCATTGGGGGGATGGTGCATCGTCTGCCAAGTCTTTTGCTTTCGTAGTGAGTGATTTTCGTGTGCAAGTTCGGTACTAGTCCCTCTAGGATTTTCCAGGTGTATATAATCATGTATCTCTCCCTCCTGCGTTCCAGGGAATACAGGTTTAGGAACCTCAAGCGCTCCCAATAATTGAGGTGTTTTATCTCCGTTATGCGCGCCGTGAAGGTTCTCTGTACATTTTCTAGGTCAGCAATTTCACCTGCCTTGAAAGGTGCTGTTAGTGTGCAGCAATATTCCAGCCTAGATAGAACAAGTGACCTGAAGAGTGTCATCATGGGCTTGGCCTCCCTAGTTTTGAAGGTTCTCATTATCCATCCTGTCATTTTTCTAGCAGATGCGATTGATACAATGTTATGGTCCTTGAAGGTGAGATCCTCCGACATGATCACTCCCAGGATTTTCCAGGTGTATATAATCATGTATCTCTCCCTCCTGCATTCCAGGGAATACAGGTTCAGGAACCTCAAGCGCTCCCAGTAATTGAGGTGTTTTATCTCCGTTATGCACGCTGTGAAGGTTCTCTGTACATTTTCTAGGTCAGCAATTTCACCTGCCTTGAAAGGTGCTGTTAGTGTGCAGCAATATTCCAGCCTAGATAGAACAAGTGACCTGAAGAGTGTCATCATGGGCTTGGCATCCCTAGTTTTGAAGGTTCTCATTATCCATCCTGTCATTTTTCTAGCAGATGCGATTGATACAAGGTTATGGTCCTTGAAGGTGAGATCCTCCGACATGATCACTCCCAGGTCTTTGACGTTGGTGTTTCGCTCTGTTTTGTGGCCAGAATTTGTTTTGTACTCTGATGAAGATTTAATTTCCTCGTGTTTACCATATCTGAGTAATTGAAATTTCTCATCGTTGAACTTCATATTGTTTTTTCTGCAGCCCACTGAAAGATTTGGTTGATGTCCGCCTGGAGCCTTGCAGTGTCTGCAATGGAAGACACTGTCATGCAGATTCGGGTGTCATCTGCAAAGGAAGACACGGTGCTGTGGCTGACATCCTTGTCTATGTCGGATATGAGGATGAGGAACAAGATGGGAAATTATAGATCCATCGACCGACTTTTCCTGTTATTCCTTTAGCATGCATTTTGTGCGCTATTACGCCATGGTCACACTTGTCGAAGGCTTTTGCAAAGTCTGTATATATTACATCTGCATTCTTTTTGTCTTCTAGTGCATTTAGAACCTTGTCGTAGTGATCCAATAGTTGAGACAGACAGGAGCGACATGTTCTAAACCCATGTTGCCCTGGGTTGTGTAACTGATGGGTTTCTAGATGGGTGGTGATCTTGCTTCTTAGGACCCTTTCAAAGATTTTTATGATATGGGATGTTAGTGCTATCGGTCTGTAGTTCTTTGCTGTTGCTTTACTGCCCCCTTTGTGGAGTGGGGCTATGTCTGTTGTTTTTAGTAACTGTGGGACGACCCCGTGTCCATGCTCCCTCTCCATAGGTTGGAAAAGACTCGTAATAGGGGCTTCTTGCAGTTCTTGATGAACACGGAGTTCCATGAGTCTGGCCCTGGGGCAGAGTGCATGGGCATGTCATTTATCGCCTGTTCGAAGTCATTTGGCGTCAGGATAACATCGGATAGGCTTGTGTTAACCAAATTTTGTGGTTGTTCAGCAACAACCATTGAGTAGTGAGGACGTGCGCTGCTCATTGGGATATCAACATGGCGGAACATACAGTACGGAGAGTGAATACTATCTGCATAGAGCTGGTACGTGGTACGTTAAGTGGAGATACGATGAACGTCCTTCTCCCTAACATCATCAGGGATACATATGGTATTCCCAACGAGGAATTGTATGGCGTCGCCCTTAATGGTTTAACAAGAATCTTTGTGAAATTTCTACGAGTCGATTACTACACAAGAATTGTCGAGCATTACCAGGAACAACGCATGAGTGTGAATTCAACGATGGATGTTGTTTTACATGACGTCTCTAAGTACTTCACATGGGTGAAGGTACGGAATGTACCCTTCGAGGCTACGGCTTATGGCCTGCAGGAGTTTTTTCGAAGTTATGGGACAGTGCATTCTGCAACAATGGGGGTGTGGAGGGATGGTCCATATGAAGGAATGCCGGAAGGTTCTTACACCCTTAAAATGACCTTAACAAGGCCTATACCATCCTATGTTACGATGATCGGTTGTAGAACACAGGTTTATGTGTACTATGCTGGGCAACGGAAAACATGTCGTCTATGTAGCTCTTATGAGCACATGGCAGCCCAGTGTCCTAGGAGGCGGGCTTCTCGAATTCTCGACACTCCAATTGTGATTCAACAGTCGTGTAATTTGGTGCCTGGCTCTGATGCCTCGGGAGGCCGGAGGAATGACCTATGGAGCGAAGAGGTCGACCGGGAGGTGGCGGCGGCGGAGACATGTGTCACTCTCCCAGGGGCGTCGGGGGAGTTGAAGGTGACATCTGAGGAGACTTTCGTCCAGGAAGCTTCAACCCAGGATGGGTTATTGGCAGATGTGATCAAGGATTTTTTGGATGAGGAGGAACCCTGTGCAAAAGGTGTCCTCAGTTCATGTGAAGCTGGAACTTTGGAGGGACAACAAATTGTTGAGGAAGACTTGAGTACGATTGGGCGGGAGCATGTGGTGGCCGTGGAGGTACACCAGGAGGATTTGTCTGAGGGTGATATGTGTGTAAGTGTGAGTTCTAGGAAACGAACTGCGGCATCAGAGATAGATGAGGTCATTACCCCAGGGCAGAGGCCGGGGAAGAAGTCATGGGCAGCGGTTGTGGAGCCGAGGACACATAGTGGTAGAGGTGTGCCTGAGTTGCAAATTGGGAAAGGGAGGGGGGAGGGGACTGCACAGGAAAACTCGAGTGGCAAAGGAACACGTAATATGAAAAGTGCAGTGGGTAAATCCCAGAGGCATAGGGGAAAGCCGCCCCTTCTGTAATTTTCAGATGTGTCACGCTTAATGTTAATGGACTTAAGACTGAGGTCAAGAAAGTTTGGTTGGAGTGGTTTTTAAGGCGGTTTGATGTTGACATATGCTTTTTGCAAGAGCATAATCACAGGGCTGGTAGTGTGTTGAGGGTGAAAGGATATCGGATGTATGTAACCAGTGGTTTGCAATTGAAAGGTGGGGTAGCAGTTGCGGTAAAGGAGACCAGCCCCTTGCGTGTCATCGGTTGGGAAGAGGGGGGGGGGTGGGAGGATCGTGAGGGTGGATGGCGTCTGGGGTGAGAGTCGAGTTAGTTTCGTGGGAGTTTACATGCCAGCAACTAGTAATATCAGGGTAAAAGTAGATTTTGTCAGAGAGGTATTGCTGTATCACTTGAGAGGTTTGCCTGCTATAACAGTAATAGGAGGTGATTGGAATTGTGTGATTAGGAGTGGTGATGTCGAACCGAGAGGGGCGGGTTGTGTGCTGAGTGTGCTGAGGGATGTATTGCGAGATATTGGGGTTGTTGATGTGGTGGGGAGGGGGGGTTACCTAGTGGAGCATACGTTCGTCCGTAGGGGATATGAAGCGCGATTAGACAGAATTTATATTAAGCAGGGTATAGATGTTGTGAGGGTGCAAACCTTCGATGTGGGGTTTTCTGATCACAGAGCGGTAATAGCAGATTTGATGTGGGATGGAGTGGTGCGTATTTATTCTGGGTACTGGAAATTAAATGTAAGGCTTCTTAAGGAGGAGGGGGAGGGGCCTTTTTTCAGTGATTGGTGGTTGCCTTTTTGGGAGGCTAGGAACAGGGAGATAGATCTGTTAGATTGGTGGGAAAGGCAGGCAAAACCTGGAATAGCGAATTTTTTTAAGGCTAGGGGACGAGAGGAGGCGAGGTGGCGTTTTGGGTTGCAAAATTATCTGGAGGGACAGTTGCAAGATTGTTATGTTGGGGGAGGTGGGAGGAGGGATGATATGGACAGACTGCGGAGTAGAATAGCTGAATTACACAATGATAGGTTTGATGCAATTAGGGTTAGGGCGGGGTTAGAGGATGTTTTGTGGGGTGATAAGCCGTCTGGGTATGTTTTACGTAAATTTCGGGACCGACAGAGTGTAACCACCATTCTACAATTGGAGACAAGCCCTGGGGTGGGAGGGTATCCAGTGGGTCGAGTCCTATCCAATACGGAAAGTATGAGTCTCTATGCTGATAGTTGGTTTAGAGAGAAATGGAGTTGGAGGGAGGGGGGTTCCTGGGAGGGTATTTTTGAAGGGGGGTTTCATAGCGTTTTAAGTGAGCAGGATAGAGTGGGGTTGGAGGTTGGTATAAGTGAGGTTGAGGTGGAAGAGGCAGTTTTCGGGATGAGTACCGGGAAAACACCAGGGATAGACGGTATACCAAATGATTTTTATAGAGCACATTGGGGGTGTATTAGGCAGTGTTTTGTTAGGCTATTGGACCATATGTTAACTAGTGGGAAGTTGGGCATATCGCAAAGTACGGGTGTCATAGTTTTGGTGCCAAAGAAGGGGGGGGGTAGAGAGTTGAGTGCTTACCGTGCAATATCTTTGATGTGCGCTGATTACAAGGTTTTTGCGAAAATTTTGGGTAATAGACTGAAGAAGGTCATGGGGTCGGTGATACATGGGGGACAGTTTGGTATCCCGGGGAGGAGTATGCGGGTAGGTCATGGTCGTATTCGGGATTTCCTTGAGGGTAGTAATAAGGGTGGTATTCTAGGTCTGGATTGGGAGAAAGCTTATGATTATGTGGATAGGGAATTTTTGATTGAGAGTATGGTGAGAATGGGTTTTGGAGGGAGGGTGGTTGGATGGGTGAGGACTTTGTATGAGAATGCATCAATGAGAGTACAGGTAAATGGGAGGTTGGGTAGTTCAGTAAGCATGGGAAGGGGTTTAAGGCAGGGGTGTCCACTCTCCCAAATACTCTTTGCATGTATGCAGAATCCTTTCTATGTTCTGGTTGATGGTGGGATGGGAAGGTTGGGGGAGAGTGGAGGATATTGTGGGAATATTGTTGGTTATGTAGATGATACAACTGTTTTACTTAATGGGATTGAAGATTTAAGAAAAGTGGGAAGGGTAATTGAGATTTTTGGGAATGCTACTGGGATGAGGGTTAATAAGCAGAAATCACGGTTGTTGGAGGTAGGCGCTTGGGTAGGAGGGACCTTGGGGGAGGAGTTTGGTTGGATAACTGTAGATAGGCTAAAGATTTGTGGGATTTTGTTTTTGGCAGATGCACAGGAGAGCAGGAGGGTTAATTCAGAAATGGTAATGGACAGAGCTTTGAGTAGGCTGAGGGGTCTAAGGGCCGGGGATGTAACCTTGCATCAAAGGGTTGTGGTGGTAAATACGCTGATTTATAGTAAGGTGTGGGGAGTGGCGGAAATTTACCCATTAAGAAGTCAGGATATTATGGAAATGCAAAGAAGGGTCTTAAGGTATGTGTGGGGCTATGGGAGGGCGTGGTTGGGCAAAGATGTAGTAATGACTGCGGTAAGGCAGGGAGGACTGGGATTGATTGCATTAGGGTCTAGGGTGAAGGCGCTATATGTGAAGCAGAGGTATATTCGGGCAGCGGGGGAAAGGGGTCTTCGGGTGGGGGAGGTGATGGGGGATATCCGCAAATGGTGGGGTGGCAGGGACTTAGTGGAGTGTGAAGACATGTTGCGGTTTATGTTAAAGGTATGCAATGTTAAAAAACTCAAGGTAAAACGGTTAGTGGGTGTGGGTCGTCGTCAGGAATTAATGCAAGGGATGGCAGTGTATCCCACATATGATTGGAGAGGGATATGGGTGGAATTTAGTAAATTAAGAATACCGGCAAGAGCGAGGGAATTAGTATATAGATTTCTTATGGGGACGTTAGCATCGAAAGAGGTGCTAAGACGAATGGGTTTTGTGAAAGAGGCGTCATGCGCTTTTTGTGGGGAAGTTGAAACGGCTTTTCATGTCGTATATTTTTGTTCTGCATTGGAGGTGGTAAGATTGTGGTTGAAGAGGGTTTTCTTTTTATTGGGGGGGGGAAAGATATCACCCCTTAGGGCTTTAATGTTAGATATGGAAGGGGTACCCAAAGAGGTGGGAAGGGCTATCAGATATGTAATAGTTGATTACTTGTATGTTTCTTGGGGGATGAGGGAGGTGGAGGGGAACATTAGGATAAAAGCGTTGGCGGCGAGTTTTTATAGGACAGCATGTAGGAACAAACAATTATATGGGGGAAGGTGGGTAATTAGTTTTCCGGAGGGATATCGTGGACTTACTGTTGAACGTTTACTTCGTTTGAGTATGGGGTGAGAGGCAAGGGGTTGGTCTCTTCAGTGGTGCGCCCTCTTGGTGTGATTGGAAGCCTGGTGAGGTATGGTTGATTAGTTTGCATGGTGGTTGATGTGGGTAAAGTTTATTGTAGGAGTATGTAGACCTTATGAATTTTTGTAAAATCACAGAGTCAAAAGTTGTATGTGATTTTCGGTTTTCCCTTATTGTTATAAGAATCATTTTATATAGGAAGGTTTATATTTATATGTATAATGTGAGGTTATGTCTTGTATATTTTTAATCTGAAGATAGATTTAGCCTTGTCATACACCTCTTTTTTTTATTATTGTATTGAATATGTACATTATGCACTATGTACGAAAATATATAAGTATTTGATGGGGTTTATATATCCCCTTATTTTGTATGGAAGGTCCTATTATATATTGAGTGTTAATCAGTAACATTAACTTTGTATGTAGGTGTGTTTGGGGGAACCAATGTCTTTGTATAGTTCTATCATAGATTGTAATATTTAGTTTATTTGCAGACAAGTCATTTAGCGATTTATGTCTATGTATGATTTAGTTTGTTCTTAAGAATAAGTGCACATACACGTATGTGTATATGCATGCGTATATGTATACATATATGATTGCAGGACTCGTTCCTACATGTCTTATAATGACCCTGACTGTTTTTGTTTGGAAGTCTGCTGGGTTGGGTTATTTTAGTAGAAATTGTTTTCAATGACCATTCATTAGGAAATTAATGTATGTTATTTAGAATGGGGACTGTACATAAGGGGGGGGGTAGAAGTGTCAGCTGTGTCGGCACTGGCAATAATGAGTATTGTAAAGGAGTTTGAAGATTATGTGGATTAATAATATATAAATAACAAAGTGGAAAAAATAATGCAGATTGTAGGTTTGGGTTTTCCTTGGTTATAATAATAATGATGTAATCTTACTTAACATAGTTACATTGGATGTAATGTATATGGGATGAGGGACAGGTGTGACAACACAACGTTAATCGTCTGTGTTCATTTAGACAATGAGATTTATAATTTTGAGTAAGAACTGATACTGTGTTCTTTTATTTATTTAATGTATTGTGTTGTTTTAAATAAAAATATAAAAAAAAAAAAAAAAAAAAAAAATTTTTCTGAGATACGTGTCAGTTCTTTTGGGACTGGCACATTACAGCAGCCTTAGTCTTATAACTACTCTGGTTTTATTTAAGTCTCGGGTTCTTTAAATTATTTACATAGCCTAGTATTGTACCGCTACTATGGCATGTGGTGTATTATCTTGTAATTTGAGTGTGAACTACACTATATGCAAATGTTTTGAATGTTTGTAATTCATGGTTAACATTAATATTTGATATCATATTGGTGGTGTATATAATTCTACTTATTACAGTGTATGTGTCTAGGAATGTAATGTTTCATATCTGTTTTAGTCTGTGAATTTTGTGTTTTTGTCTTGTTCAAGCCCTACCAACTTTTAGGTTTGATGAGGTCAGGGTATGACCTTTCATTAGGATAATTCAATGTATGTTATTTAGAACGGGGACTGTACAAACGGGGAGAGGGGGGTAGAAGTGTCAGCTGTGTCTGCACTGGTAATAATGATTATTATAAAAGGAGGGTTTATAGGTTATGTATATGGTTGTGGGGTTATGTATATGGTTGTAATATGGCCTTGATCTATGGTGTTCTAAAAATGTACCGGGATTGTGTACTAGAGGTTTTGTAATACCTAGTATGGTTTTTAATTTTATACTATAATCATTATTGTATTTGCTCTGTTTATAAAATTCTGTATTGTAAGGATGTGGAAGGTTGGGTTTTCAATATTCTGGTGTATGTGTTAGGTATGGTGCTCCTGTTTAGCCAAGTACTTGTGACATGGAAGTAAACTATATGTATTTGTTCTGTATACCGATCTGAGTTGTATATTAATTTAATTAACATATATGTATGTGTGTGTGTGTGTATGTGTATATATATATATGTATATATATATATATATATATATATATATATGAGTAAATATATGTATGTGTATGTATGTATTGTCATCAATACTAAGTACTTCTATAAAGTTAACAGTGGATGTGGTTGGTTTTTGACTATTTTGTAATGTTGGTGTTTAATTTCATGTTCGGAGAGGTATGAAGTTCACTGTATGTACTTTTTATTTATTTTCACTGTGGTTTGTTTTGTAAGTAATACAATGTATTATGTATATGCAGTTTTTAAATAAAATATAAAAAAAAAAAAAAAAAAAAAAAATTTTGTGGCTCTCTCATAAAAAATTCATTTTGATCTTCGACTCTCAGTCTGGTTAGCGGCTTGCTAAAAACTGAGTCATATTGGGACTTGAGTAGCTCACTCATTTCCTTGCTGTCATCTGTGTAGGACCCATCTTGTTTAAGTAGGGGCCCAATACTGGACGTTGTTCTCGACTTTGATTTGGCATAGGAGAAGAAATACTTTGGGTTTCTTTCGATTTCATTTATGGCTTTTAGTTCTTCCCGCAATTCCTAACTCCTACACGATTCCTTTAGCTTAAGTTCGATGCTTGCTATTTCTCTGACCAGTGACTTCCTACGCATTTCAGATATATTGACCTCTTTTAGCCGCCCTGTTATTCTTTTCCTTCGCCTGTAAAGGGAGCGCCTGTCTCTTTCTATTTTACATCTACTCCTCCTTTTTCTTAGAGGAATAAGCCTTGTGCATACATCGAGTGCCACCAAGTTAATCTGTTCTAGGCATAAGTTGGGGTCTGTGTTGCTTAGTATATCTTCCCAGCTTATATCGGTTAGGACTTGGTTTACTTGGTCCCACTTTATGTTTTTGTTATTGAAGTTGAATTTGGTGAATGCTCCCTCGTGACTAGTCTCATTATGTCGGTCTGGGGCTCCACGCATACATGTCTGAACCTCAATTATGTTGTGATCTGAGTATATTGTTTTTGATATGGTGACATTTCTTATCAGATCATCATTGTTAGTGAAGATGAGGTCTAGTGTATTCTCCATTCTAGTAGGCTCTATTATTTGCTGGTTTAAAATGAATTTTGTGCAGAGATTTAAAAGCTCGTGTGAGTGTGAGTTTTCATCAGAGCTGCCTCCTGGTGTTATTACTGCAACAACATTATTTGCTATATTCCTCCATTTTAGGTGCCTTAAGTTGAAATCCCCCAGGAGCAAGATGTTGGGTGCAGGAGCTGGAAGATTTTCCAGACAGTGGTCAATTTTTAACAGCTGTTCCTGGAATTGCTGGGATGTTGCATCCGGAGGCTTGTAGACTACCACAATGACTAGGTTTTGGTTCTCGACCTTTACTGCTAAAACTTCCACTACATCATTTGAGGCATTAAGCAGTTCTGTGCAAACAAGTGACTCTGCAATGTACAGGCCACCAATCATTGCATCACTAACAAATCCATCGAATCCTCTACCTTCCCTACAGTTCTCAAAATAGCGAGGGTCACCCCGATACATAAAGATGGAGATCAAGCAGACTTGAATAACTATAGGCCAATATATCCAGCTTACCCATCCTCTCTAAAATCTTTGAAAAATTAATTATATTCCTACCTCATCTCCCATGAAATACTCAACCCTTGTCAGTTTGGGTTCAGGCCTAATAAAAATACGAATGATGCTATTATACCCTGATCAGCCGGGCTGTGGCTCGTGCGTTGGTTTGCGTGCAGCCAGCAGTAACAGCCTGGTTGATCAGGCTCTGATCCACCAGGAGGCCTGGTCACAGACCGGGCCGCGGGGGCGTTGACCCCCGGAACTCTCTCTAGGTAAACTCCAGGTAAATACACATGCTAGAATAAATATACACTGCACTCGAGAAAAAAGAAGTCCCATTGGGGATCTTCAATGATTTACGTAAAGCTTTTGATACAGGTGACCATGATTTGTTCATATAAAATGATCACACTATGGTATAAGAGGGCACTCCCACAACTACCTAAAGTCATACCTCAGCAACAGAAGCCAAATGTGGAAAATTGCATTTATCTGAATGTATCATTATGTACATAACAGTAAATGAATAAAGATAATTATTATTTATCAGTTAGACAAGTAGGAATTTGGGACACCTAGGTCGCAAAAAATGTCCCCCTTCGATACCTACCACTGTCATATCCACAAGTTGCTCTGGACCTATTAATTATAAATTAAATATATATCACCAGGAATGCTGGTAAATATATAAATTTGTGGACTGTATATTAAAAATAATAAATGATTATATATATATATATATATATATATATATATATATATATATATATATATATATATATATATATATATATATATATATATATATATATATATATATATATATATATATATGGAATAAGATCACAGTAAACAGGTGATTTCAGAATATGCAAAACAACCACTCTGAAAGAATAGAGAAATTCCAAGCGCTTTCGTGACTACTCACATTGTCAAGGAACTGAGTAGTCACGAAAACGCTTGGAATTTCTCTATTCTTTCAGAGTGGTTGTTTTGCATATATATATATATATATATATATATATATATATATATATATATATATATATGCACATTTATACAACAGAAGGAGAATATATCTTAATCATAACACTCCCCAATTTGACTGGAGATTAATGTGGATCATACTCAGAAAACCTCACTGTCTATCTATGAAAATAACACTGGCCAGGTTACTACATAAGACTTATCTGAGGTTCCTGGAGCTGTCTTGTCCAGTCGCCTGATATCTCAAGTTATGCAGGAATGCACATCCAACAATTTCATCTCCTATTTGAGAGGCGTCAGTCCAATTTTAACCTCTAGAGCACGAAAAATTCTTCCCATTACACCAACGTTTCTAATCCAAATTCAAACAAAATGGCGACTGTCCTCTTTTTAAAAATACACTTTTATTAAATACAATATAGGGCATCTATTTACCTATAAATTACCGTATTTCCGGAAAATATACAGTATTTTCCACACCAATCTCTGTACACAAATGGAGCAAACTCTTCCATACAGCCAATTACAGTTGGTGTCCCACAGGGAAGTGTCCTTGGTCCTCTTCTCTTTCTCATTTACATAACGACCTACCAAATGCATCGCAACTACTCAAACCCACACTATACAGTACAATATACAATACAATTTTTATTTCCTTGCAAGTTTACATTAAGATTCTGTAGTTAGAATAATGAGTTGAAGTACAAAGAAAACCACTGTCATGCCACGGCAGACTAAATTAATGGCTTACAGATTACTTAATACTAGAGAAATTGATCACAGTTTAAGTTGAACATGTTTTTATTGTAGATGACACTACATACGTCTTCTCTCACCCAAGCCCAATCATACTAGCCAATATTGTAAATACCGAATTACAAAAAAATCTACCTGGATGATGATTAACAAACTTAATCTTAATATTGACAAAACCTACTTCATTCAGTTTGGGAACAGAACTACAGATGTTCCTTTTAACATAATGATAAATGGATCACTGTTGCAAACCCTGAATGGGTTACAATGATTATTATGTATATATGTAATGTATATTATCTTTTCATATAATTTTATATTGCTTATATTTGCGATAATAGCTAAATCGTAAATGTATGACTTTATATTATTATTTGACTGTTATATTGTTATTTAGCTTATGTTGTTAGGATGTATATAAAATGTGCTCAGTTAGTCTTGATTGTCAAACTACTGTAATTATCGCTTGTCGCTCGTTATACTGCCGGCTTCTGAGCTGCAGTTGTCCACGTAGCTATCACGTGATCGAGGGGGGGTGTCCTCACCTCGTGTGAAGTAGTCAGTCTGCTAGAGACTCGCTTGGTGGTTGGACAGATTGTCTGTCTCATTATTCTTGTTAGTTCTGTAGAACTTTGTTCACAGAACATTGTAAAGACTTAGTGATTTTCGACGTTGTACTGAGGTTGTGTGTCACATAGACACTCTGAACATCTCAGGTCTCGAGCTATAGCTTCTGACCTAATTTTGTACTGGTTCCTGTGTATTGTCAGTCACAGTCACAGTTTTACCTATGCTGAACAAAGATTCAGTATTATGGGAGGTTTGTAACTTTTGTGGAGGATCTGCTGATGGTCCCTACTTAGTGTCGTTATATTATTTCCCAGTTCCTGATTCTGTGTCGCAGTCGCTTGATATTGCATTGCTATTGGGCTTAGCATTCTTTGTTGTTCAAGCAGACTGTTCAGGTTGACAGTCGGTCAAGAAGTTAGTTTATTTGAGGACTTTGTCAGTCACTTGTTTAAGTCTTATTCGAGTCTTGAGACATAGCTAACTACTTAAGAGCACTTACACGCATACTCACACTTACTTGTACATATTTGTAATATCTTATTAAATGTTAATGTACCTGACGGTACTTAAGAATTATAAATGTGATATGTGCTTTCAGCACAATAATATTGAACTCGAGAGATTGATTTTATTTTGATTGCTGTAATTAATTTAATTTGATAATATACCTCTAGACAACTTACTACTTAATAAATTTATTAAATTTTAATTTCTCTAGTTAGTAGCCTACCAGTTGTAATCCTAAAGAACTATTGAACCATACTGAATTTTAATGGATAATTGGACAAGGATACTGACTACTTGTTACGAAAACCCAGTAACAGGCTGGATGCTAGAAGGGCAGTCCTTTCTAGTATTCACTGGAGATCTCTAAGCTTTTAGAATCGCGTTTTTTGTAACAAATGGGGGCCTGTCCGGGAGGCTCTTGATCCAAGGTGTTGGAGAAATTGTCCAGTTTGACAAACTAGTACTTCTATGGTCAAACACTTTGAGTACTTTCCTAATCTGAAGACTTTGACTTTAGTCTTGTACAACATACCATGTGGATGTATGTACCTGAGTCTCTTGATCCAAGGAGATGGAAATACTGTTGATGAGCTCTAGCTCTAAGACATCCAACACTAAAATTTCTATTAGGATTATAGTTTCCCATAATCACTCTCTCGTAGTACAATTTTTTTCGTGATGTATGCCAAAGTGAACCAGTTAATTGATACTCTGACTTTGTCTGAGTTGAGTACATTAAAACTTCAGACGTGTTGGCAAGTAGCCAAGTATCTCGGTGTGACGTATAACAGGAATTACACCGCTGAAACTGTCAGAGCATTAATTAAAGATATATTGTTTCCTGCTCATACAGAGAGGTCTGATTATGATTCAGATTCAGAAAGTCTAGTGTCACAATTGGGAAGTATGGCTCTATTTGAAGTTGAAGAAAGAGCAATTAAGGCAGAAGTGAGCCTCGTGTCTGAGCCTAGTGTAGCTCAGTTCTCGCTCACACCTTCCCGCCTCACTGACACTATAGTACAGAGTATAGCTGGTAGTATGACACAGCCTAATACTAGTATAGTGTATACTACACCTGTATTTACTTATCCTAGACCAGATCTAGACACTCTAGAGACGGCTGGACCAAGTGTCCGACCTAAGGACCGTCCAGACCATGTTAATTTCCCTACTCCTCCATTACCTACTGGTCCTATCTCTCAGGAACAGTTTGAGAGGTTGGAACGCCTCATTATGTTGCAGACTGCACAAATTGAGGCACAGAGGAGATTGAACGAAGAAGATTTCCAAAGAGAAAATGTTCGTCTGTTAAGACAACAGACTGATAGATCACAGGACACATTTAATGTGCAGAAAGCTGCATCCATGGTTCCTAAGTTTTTTGAAAGTGACTTAAACACCTATTTTATTTCCTCTCAGCGCAATTACTAGAGCTATGTCAAAGATTCAACAACCATCCTTGTCTCCTGTTGAGTTAGTTGATGACAATGATTTGGGGTTGAATGTTGTTTAGTGATGCTCTGCGCCCAGGATCATTAACACTGACTCCCCCCGGTCATCAACCTAGTCAGGACACAACTGACGTTAAATTTCTAACTCATGATGATTTAATCAAGGATCAGTTTGTTGATCAGTCACTGGAAAAACTGAGAGATATAGCAGTTACTGAGAGTGAAGCAAAGGATCTCGATAATTGTTACTATTATAGTAACGGTGTACTGATGGAGAAAAATACATCTAAGTTGTCAGCTGATAGTGTTTCCAACACAGTTAAGCATCTCGTTGTGTTACCAGTTACATTTCGTGAACAAGCCATTGATTTTGCTCACAATAGTCCCATAGGAGGACATTTGGGTGTCAAGAAGACACTCGGTAAACTGGCAAAACATTTTACTTGGCCAAAGATGAAGGAAACAGTAGCTGATCATGTGCGACGTTGCCACGTGTCAAGTGACAGGCAAGCCAGCGCACACACCTCCACCTGCGCCTCTCATTCCTATCACCGTGCATGGTGAACCATTCTCACGTCTTATTATTGATTGTGTTGGTCCTTTGCCTAGAACCAAACTAGGAAACCAATACTTATTTACTATTATGGACGCTGCAACACGCTATCCCGAAGCTATTCCTATGAGAAAAATTAATGCTCGTGCTATTGTGAGAGCGTTGATGAAATTTTTCTCCCAGGTTGGATTGCCACGAGAGATAGTCAGATCAGGGATCTAACTTCACTTCTAAGATCTTTCGAGAAGCATTATCCCACCTAGGAATAAAGTCTGTACTTTCAACCAGTTATCATCCACAGTCACAAGGTGCTCTAGAGAGATTTCATCAGACACTGAAGTCCATGATGAGAGCTTATTGTGAACATTTTTCTAGAGACTGGGATGAGGGTATACCTTTTCTTCTGTTCGCTATGAGAGAAAGTGAGCAAGAAAGTCTCGGATTTAGTCCGTTTGAATTAATATTCGGACACCAAGTGCGTGGTCCTCTTGCAGTGTTGAAAGACGTGTGGACAGGAAAATCAAATCCATCATTGAGTACTTCACCTTCATTAATGCAGCAACATTTGACAGCCGCTAGAGAGCTAGCTTCGAAAAACCTAGTTTCAGCCCAAGCTAGAATGAAGCAACATTATGACAAGCGTGCTGTCTCTCGTTCTTTTAAAGCAGGAGATAAGGTGATGGCTCGGAAATTAGTACCAGGTCATGCTCTACAAGCCAGGTATGATGGTCCCCTGGAAGTAGTGAAAAAGCTTAGCGACGTAAATTATTTGGTACGTACGCCTGGGAAAAAGAAATCTAATCATGTGTACCATGTTAACCAGCTTAAGGCATACTACGCTAGTCCTCTACCTACTACTTCTATTCTTCCTATAACAGAGGAAGAAAACGTCAGTCTACCTGACATCTCTAGAGGTATAGAGGTTCGTTTAGAAAATTCAGTGACTCTACAATCACTAGACGATTTTCTTAGTAACCTTGGAATTGATAAAGCTGGTAATATTAAAAACATGATTTTGCATTTCCCTGAATTGTTCGGTGATGTTCCTAAACGTTGTACTCTGGGTGTACATGACGTTGATGTACAGGGAGCATCACCCATTAAGCAATCACCATATAGGATGAGTCCAACAAAGCATAAAGCATTGAGAGAAGAGGTTGATTTTCTGTTATCTCACGGACTTATTGAACGCAGTAAAAGTCCTTGGGCATCTCCCTGTATTTTAGTGCCTAAACCTGACGGTAGTTTCAGGATGTGCACTGATTACAGGAAAGTGAACTCTGTCACCTTGCCTGATGGTTATCCTCTACCTCGCATTGACGACCTTATTGATCGTGTGTCAGGAGCCCAGTTTGTCAGCCGTTTAGATCTCTTACGAGGCTATTATCAAGTCCCGCTTACTGAACGTGCTCAAGAAATATCTGCTTTTACTGTTCAAGATGGATTGTTTAACTACCTCGTCACCCCCTTCGGCCTATGTAACGCGGCTTCTTCATTCCAACGTATAATGAACGAGTTGACCCACAACTTAGGAGTAGAAGCCTACCTTGACGAATTAGTGGTGTACAGTGACGAGTGGGAACAGCACTTGACGCGTCTCAGAGCATTGTTTGAGAGACTGGCGCACTACAACTTCACTGTTAACTTAGCTAAATGTAGTTTTGGTCAAGCCAAGATTACCTATCTAGGCTTTTGTATCGGCCAAGGTGAGGTTGCTCCTATTGAAGCTAAGGTTCGTGCAATTTCTGAATTTCCAGTGCCACAGGATAGGAAAGGAGTACAGAGATTCCTGGGTATGGCAGGATATTATCGCAGGTTCTGTCCAAACTTTTCTCAGATTGCAGCTCCTCTTACTGAGCTTACTAGTAGCAAAGTTCAGTTCACCTGGACTAGAGATTGTTCAGACTCGTTCAAAAGGTTGAAGCGCTTGCTATCCTCTGCTCCTGTGTTGAAGAGTCCTAATTTCAATCTTCCCTTCTTTTTACATATAGATGCGAGTGGCTATGCAGTGGGTGCTGTGCTGCTCCAACAGTCAACATCCACTGATATTCTCCATCCTATATGTTACTATTCATCTAAGCTTAAACGACACCAGAAAAATTATGCCACTATTGAGAAAGAGGCTCTAGCTCTTGTGGTGTCATTGGAACATTTTGACGTGTATTTGGGCACTTCTCCATTTAAAATTAACGTTTTTTCAGACCACAATCCACTCACCTATATAAATACTATGAAAAGTAAAAATGCTAGGATCATGAGGTGGGCCCTCAGAATCCAACCTTATTCTATTAGCATAAAACACATAAGTGGTCATTGTAATGTAATTGCTGACGCTCTGTCTCGTCCTTAATAATTATCAGTTACATTAAATTAACGTAATTTTATGCCCAAATACCTTTTGTTACTTGCTATGTCAAATTCAGTAAAGTAACTTAATCCCTCCAGCCCATATTAACTATATATACTCATGTCATGTCTAATTATTATATTTATATATTCACAGTAATGTTCTGTGAGGAGGAAACAAGCTGAGTGTTGAGTGAGTAGTGTGGTGCGGGTGATGTACTGCGTGACACAACACTGTCCTGCCGCAGACCCCCCCCTCACTACACACCTTAAGCTGTTTCATACTCAGATGTTCATACTGCCTCGCATTCCACCACCACTACTTAAGAGTGGAATGCAGTCTCCTCTACAATGATCGAGCCTCAGTGCCCTCCTTGTCAGCGCTATCCTGTCTCTACACTGATGTACATAACCACGAGTATGAAGAGATACGATACTGTGTACTGCCCTAGTACATAGGGACATATCCTAGTGATGGACGCTGTGAAATTGTAGAAGTGCTTGGCACAAGAGAGACTCGTTAATATTTTTATTTTGATAATAATATTGATATGAGTAACCAGAAATAATGTGAGACATACATGCAACTCCTAGTGCGACCCTCTGTCGTGTTGGGGGGGGTGTTGCAAACCCTGAATGGGTTACAATGATTATTATGTATATATGTAATGTATATTATCTTTTCATATAATTTTATATTGCTTATATTTGCGATAATAGCTAAATCGTAAATGTATGACTTTATATTATTATTTGACTGTTATATTGTTATTTAGCTTATGTTGTTAGGATGTATATAAAATGTGCTCAGTTAGTCTTGATTGTCAAACTACTGTAATTATCGCTTGTCGCTCGTTATACTGCCGGCTTCTGAGCTGCAGTTGTCCACGTAGCTATCACGTGATCGAGGGGGGGTGTCCTCACCTCGTGTGAAGTAGTCAGTCTGCTGGAGACTCGCTTGGTGGTTGGACAGATTGTCTGTCTCATTATTCTTGTTCTGTAGAACTTTGTTCACAGAACATTGTAAAGACTTAGTGATTTTCGACGTTGTACTGAGGTTGTGTGTCACATAGACACTCTGAACATCTCAGGTCCCGAGCTATAGCTTCTGACCTAATTTTGTACTGGTTCCTGTGTATTGTCACAGTCACAGTTTTACCTATGCTGAACAAAGATTCAGTATTATGGGAGGTTTGTAACTTTTGTGGAGGATCTGCTGATGGTCCCTACTTAGTGTCGTTATATTATTTCCCAGTTCCTGATTCTGTGTCGCAGTCGCTTGATATTGCATTGCTATTGGGCTTAGCATTCTTTGTTGTTCAAGCAGACTGTTCAGGTTGACAGTCGGTCAAGAAGTTAGTTTATTTGAGGACTTTGTCAGTCACTTGTTTAAGTCTTATTCGAGTCTTGAGACATAGCTAACTACTTAAGAGCACTTACACGCATACTCACACTTACTTGTACATATTTGTAATATCTTATTAAATGTTAATATACCTGACGGTACTTAAGAATTATAAATGTGATATGTGCTTTCAGCACAATAATATTGAACTCGAGAGATTGATTTTATTTTGATTGCTGTAATTAATTTAATTTGATAATATACCTCTAGACAACTTACTACTTAATAAATTTATTAAATTTTAATTTCTCTAGTTAGTAGCCTACCAGTTGTAATCCTAAAGAACTATTGAACCATACTGAATTTTAATGGATAATTGGACAAGGATACTGACTACTTGTTACGAAAACCCAGTAACAGGCTGGATGCTAGAAGGGCAGTCCTTTCTAGTATTCACTGGAGATCTCTAAGCTTTTAGAATCGCGTTTTTTGTAACAATCACCTATCACAAAGCTCACAGAGGGAAAATTCTTAGGAATCCACCTTGATAATAGACAAATTTCAAACACATATACAACAAATTTCCAAGAAAATATCCAAAACCGTCGGCATATTATCAAAGATATGTTACTATGTTCCACAGTCAGCTCTCCTGGCCCTATATCACTCACTCATTTACCCTTATCTCATCTATGGAATTTGTGCTGCATGGGGCTCAACAACAATAAATCATCTCAGACCATTAATTACCCAACAAAAGGCTGTAGTCAGAATGATAACAAATTCCCACTCCAGGCAGCATACTCCACCAATATTCAGAACTCTAAACTTACTCACCGCACAAAACATCCATACTTATTATTGTACCTACTACATGCATAGAACACTTAACTCGGATATAAACCCTCCCCTCAAACTTCTCCTTACCAACCTCAACAGAACACACGACCATAACACAAGGCACAGATCACTCTTTGATCTCCGTGTCCATCTCACACTATGTAAAAACTCAATGCACATAAAAGGCCCAAAAATCTGGAATTCATTACCTGTGAATATAAAATACTGTCTGTTTATCAATTCAAGACTCTTCTTAAAAGCCACTTACTCAGCCACAACTAAATAAATACTGAATAACTGTATATCAAAGTATGTTTTTAATTACATTATCTAATCGAATACTCCATTCTCTTGGATGTACAGTAACTCATCAAAGGGCCATACGACCTGTTTCTGCACTACAAATCATTGATTTTATTAGATATGACCGATTATATTATAAATTATTGTGCTACAAATTTGTACGACTATAAAGCTTCTTATCTGAAATACTCATTTGTACTTCATGTTGTAATTTGTTTACTGAATATATCATTGCTTAGTTAGTTAATTTTAAGCTGCCCATAATGCTCTGCATACAAGGGGCTTTTGGCATGCACACTCAACCACAGTATTTCTTTGTACAACTATGTATCATGTCCAAATAATAATAAATAAAATAAATAAATAAATAAATAAACTTATTTACTTACTAACATACTGATCCCTAAAACAGGGAGTAAAGTATATACCTCTGGGTGTATATATCCTGTGTGTGTGTGATAAGAATTTTCCTCAGTCTACGTATAATACAGAATTACAGTGGTAATGTATGGTGGCTCTGTGTTACTGTGTATTTCCTAGCTACCATTGATATTCTAGTCTTGTATACATAATTATTATTATTATTTAAATATTTTAACATTGTAAAAACCTTCCATGTTCCTATCATGCTAAGGTGTCACTGAAAGAAATCTTTAATTGGTAGTTAGTTAGTTTAATATCATTATTATGCACCCCATACCCATCCTGTGGGCGGTAGTCACCCCATACCCATCCTGTGGGCGGTAGTCACCCCATACCCATCCTGTGGGCGGTAGTCACCCCATACCCATCCTGTGGGCGGTAGTCACCCCATACCCATCCTGTGGGCGGTAGTCAAAATATTGCAAAGGTACATAATGGGTCCAGGGACTGGACCCTAACGTTAAGATAGCTGAACTAGTTACAAAGGTAATGATTAATTGGTATTTGTGTATTTTTTGAGCGAAAATTGGATAAGGGGATTACAATGTAAATACTTTTAAGACACGAATGGTGTATATTACGCTTTTTGATGTGCCCATGACTGATGTACAATCTAAAAGCCTAAATGATACTTAATGGTGTCCCGTGGGTCGGTTGGCAACGCATTCTCCTCACATACAGAATGTCCGTGGTTCAATCCCCAGCACGGGTGAAACGTTAGACATGTTTCCTTACACCTGCTTACCTAGCAGTAAGTACCTGGGCAGTACTAGATGTACAGTGATGGTCAGTTCAGGAAACAACAGGTGCACACAACCACTGGTAGTGCCAAGTGTACACTGATAGTGCCAGGTGCACACTGATAGTCAGACAGTAGCAGCAGGTGGCACTGTAGTAGTCACTAAGGTTCACAACACATGGTGTGAACACAAACGTCTGGCATAAGACTAAACAATTTGCTTACCTCAAAACAGAGGTGGCAGCGTTGTGGGTAGCAGCTAACACACTTAAAGGACACTAATGCATGTAGGACTTAAATCAGTCCTACATGCACCAGAGAGTCTCACTTCAAAATGGATAATGAAGAACCTCTGAAAATAAGTAACTCTGACTTGACTGGGTTATCCTAGCTAATCTACCCAGATGTTACTATGTCAGACAATTAAGAAAATTTCAACTTGTGTAATGGACCTAAATAAAGTTACTTAACTCTTACAATAGCCATTAACATGATTGAAACTATACAGAATTAAGACTTTGAATCTTAGAATGAGTTGCGTCCCATACATGTATCATCAATCAAGACAAAGTAGAAAGGGGAATAAAATACATGATCCCATATCAGAACCATCCTACCTGACAGCTAGGATGGTTCTGATATGGAAATAGATAACAGACACTCAAAATCCTGATTGTCTGTATGATATACGGAGAAATTATAAACGTATAACAGTTACTCAGAGCCTTGTAAATGCCAGCATCAATATGTATGATTCCTGAAGATCTTATACATATGTATAGAGGCGACTTAGAACGTCCTTCAGACTAGTGGGATATCACTACATGGTACATGTGAAAACTAGCAAGAGATGAGACCTCTAATCTTCAGTACTCCGTGCGAAACATCTGCACTAATGAACTAGGGAACACACTACAACAGCGCTCCTCAAACAGTTAGGTTAGGTAAGGTTCTGACGAACCTTACTTAACCTAACTGCGGGTCGTATGATGACCCGCAGTTAGCTCCAGCTGCGGATCATATGATGACCCACAGCTGGAGCTTTTGGTCATCTAACCGAGGCCATCGATTGGCTCATCGGTCCACCCCTTTAAAAAATGTGGTTTCTATAGCCATTTTTGTTCATCCAGCGGGCATGGACCCCTGTGAAAAGCTTGAGTTGGGCGAATCTTAATTAAACATCAATTGGTCGTCCAGCATCCTGGCTGGAAACATTGCCTTACACCATCACATAATAGCTTGCTCAAGTATGGGTATCATCAGGCATGCTGGAATGAGATATAAACTTATATCATGGAATATAATCTAGGATATTAGTGGCCCCCGAAACCCTCTTCAGGTAAACTCCAGGCTATCCTCGTCGTCCACCATGAGTGTGCTAGTACAGTATACTAAATACGATATTGTCCGAAATGCCCCGGTATAAGTGTCTTTCTTTGTACTTAGCAAACCAAACTTGTAATTACACATCGTAACCTTTACATAGAAATAAACTTTATCTTTATAATGTTAATGTGTGTAAGTGTGTATATATGTGCCAAAAATATCCTTAGAACTCGACCTAATATTTCTAGCAGTGGGTGAGCCAAGGAGAGGGAGAGGGTGTACCGGGGGTCAACGCCCCCGGCCCTGTTTTTGACCAGGCCTCGGGGTGAATCTACACATATGCTGCTATGTATGATAATCTATGTAACTGTATTTGTGTATACCTGAATAAACTTACTTAATAAGGGCCTGATGAACCAGGCTGTTACTATTGACTGCACAGAAACCGACGTACGAACCACAGCCCGGGTGATCAGGTATTGACTTTAGGTGTCTGTCCGGCCTCTTCTTGAAGGCAACCAGGGGTCTATTGGTAACAGAAAAAGGCCAGGGAGTAAGCCTAAAACTAGTACATGAGAATACTAATGGATATGGACTAGTACGTTGCAATAAGATGAATGAAAGCAAAGGTGGAAGGAGGTGGGCGTGGGAATATCCAAGGAGAGGATGACATAAGAAGGACACCACCCTGAGACGCCGCATTGAACATCTCAAGTGTAAACTTAATTAAAAAATCACTGCATCTGTTGCATTGTCTAACACTGTTAGTGTTCTTACTTGCCTGACTATTAGCTTGTCGGTCTGTCTACACTCTTGTCTGCCTGTTCAACTGTCTACTCAACTGTCTACTTAATTCAACACCCGCCTGCCTGCCTACCCACCCGCCTGCCTGCCTACCCACCCGCCTGCCTGCCTACCCACCAGCCTGCCTGCCTACCCACCCGCCTGCCTGCCTACCCACCCGCCTGCCTGCCTACCCACCCGCCTGCCTGCCTACCCACCCGTCTGCCTGCCTACCCACCAGCCTGCCTGCCTACCCACCCGCCTGCCTGCCTACCCACCCGCCTGCCTGCCTACCCACCAGCCTGCCTGCCTACCCACCCGCCTACCTTCCTGTCCTTCACCTGCCTGTACCCACTTAGCAAGGATGTGTACTTACACTGTACGTACACATGTGTATGTACACATGTGTATGTACAGTGTGCGTACACATGTGCACGTACACTGTACGTACACTGTGTACGTAAGTACACTGCCATCGCGATGAAGACTGTCAAGTGAAGCATGTTAAGAAAGTCACATTTATTATCATTATCACATTCATAGATAGAAACGTTAAACCTGTAAGGATCAGTGTTAGACTAATGGCATCAACAACCCTGACGTAATCGATCTCGATTAACTGCTGTAATGGAGACACTCGGGCAAACTCTAGGACATGTCAGCGGTGACATGTCCTAGTGTTTTCCCACGTGTCCCCCCCCCCTTTTTTTAACTGCTTATAGACTAAGTTTGAGCCATTAGTATCCTTGACAACACAGCGCAGTAGTTATAGATAGTTGAATCACAAAGTCAAACACACACACACACTAGTACACTAGGAAGTATTTCTTTAGTCATAGAGTTGTCAGGAAGTAGAATAGTCTGGCATGTGACGTAGTGGAGGCAGGAACCATACATAGCTTTAAGACGAGGTATGATTAAACTCATGGAGCAGGGAGAGAGAGAGAGAGAGAGAGAACCTAGTAGCGATCAGTGAAGAGGCGGGGCCAGGAGCTATGTCTCGACCCCTGCAGCTACAAATAGGTAAGTACTCCAGCCCTCTAGAGAGAGTTCAGCTATTCATTCAGGAGACCACACATCGCTTCAGTGTTGATGTTAGCTAACAGTAATATCTAAAATGTATAGCCATACCCACTGTGGTTTAATATAAACCCCACTGTGGTCTTTACAGTGGCTTTTGAGCTACCACTCACAGGACGAACACAATGAACCGTAGCATCAGTCCAGGCGTTATAAATAATAATAATAGTAATTTTATTTTTTTTTTATTATCACACCGGCCGATTCCCACCAAGGCAGGGTGGCCCGAAAAAGAAAAACTTTCACCATCATTCACTCCATCACTGTCTTGCCAGAAGGGTGCTTTACACTACAGTTTTTAAACTGCAACATTAACACCCCTCCTTCAAAGTGCAAGCACTGTACTTCCCATCTCCAGGACTCAAGTCCGGCCTGCCGGTTTCCCTGAATCCCTTCATAAATGTTACTTTGCTCACACTCCAACAGCACGTCAAGTATTAAAAACCATTTGTCTCCATTCACTCCTATCAAACACGCTCACGCATGCCTGCTGGAAGTCCAAGCCCCTCGCACACAAAACCTCCTTTACCCCCTCCCTCCAACCCTTCCTAGGCCGACCCCTACCCCGCCTTCCTTCCACTACAGACTGATAAACTCTTGAAGTCATTCTGTTTCGCTCCATTCTCTCTACATGTCCGAACCACCTCAACAACCCTTCCTCAGCCCTCTGGACAACAGTTTTGGTAATCCCGCACCTCCTCCTAACTTCCAAACTACGAATTCTCTGCATTATATTCACACCACACATTGCCCTCAGACATGACATCTCCACTGCCTCCAGCCTTCTCCTCGCTGCAACATTCATCACCCACGCTTCACACCCATACAAGACCGTTGGTAAAACTATACTCTCATACATTCCCCTCTTTGCCTCCAAGGACAAAGTTCTTTGTCTCCACAGACTCCTAAGTGCACCACTCACTCTTTTTCCCTCATCAATTCTATGATTCACCTCATCTTTCATAGACCCATCCGCTGACACGTCCACTCCCAAATATCTGAATACGTTCACCTCCTCCATACTCTCTCCCTCCAATCTGATATTCAATCTTTCATCACCTAATCTTTTTGTTATCCTCATAACCTTACTCTTTCCTGTATTCACCTTTAATTTTCTTCTTTTGCACACCCTACCAAATTCATCCACCAATCTCTGCAACTTCTCTTCAGAATCTCCCAAGAGCACAGTGTCATCAGCAAAGAGCAGCTGTGACAACTCCCACTTTGTGTGTGATTCTTTATCTTTTAACTCCACGCCTCTTGCCAAGACCCTCGCATTTACTTCTCTTACAACCCCATCTATAAATATATTAAACAACCACGGTGACATCACACATCCTTGTCTAAGGCCTACTTTTACTGGGAAAAAATTTCCCTCTTTCCTACATACTCTAACTTGAGCCTCACTATCCTCGTAAAAACTCGTAAAAACAACGGAACAATGCTCTTCTCCAGACTGAGGGACTGACCACCTCATAGTAATATGATAGCCAAATTTTGTTAAGGTCCTTGAGGGGTGGGTGTGGGAAGGTGGTAGCTGTTCAGGGTCAGGTGCTGGGGTATCTATACAAGTGTTATCTTATCTTATCTTATCTTAGGGGCATCTCGAGAACCAGGTGTCTGGGGGGCAGGGTATGTATGGTATCAGGTGGACAGGTAGCCGGGAAAACCCAGACTGGCAGAATGCCTCAGAGTTGGCCTTGTATTAACGGGACGCAGAAGGCCGGTGCTAAACTTCACTTGCCTCTGGTACCAAGTTCTATGCCACGATGATCATAACTTCTCAGAAGAGCCACTGGTCAGTAGCAATGCCTTCTCTAAGGCCGTTCAAAACTCCTGTAAATATTTTTACTTACCCGTCACTGAATCCTACGCCTCTTCCCTGGGAAGATCCAGTGTGAGACGGGGTTCAGTGTTAGGGTTCCTTTAACAGTGGCAGGATTCGTTTAGCGGTGGTAGGGTTCGTAGCCGTGGTAGGGTTCGTAGCCGTGGTAGGGTTCGTTTAACGATAGCGGTACCGGGTTAGGGATCGTTAAGCAGATGTTTGAATGTTGGGTTGAAGGCTTACTATGGCCAAAGGAGCATTATGGACCCTACCATCGCTTAATGAACCCTGCCACCGCTAAACGATCCCTGCCACCGCTAAACAAACTCTACCAGCAGTAGTAGCTGCTGACCCCATAGATTAGTTTACCCGAAATGGCGTTTTTAAGTTTTTAAGTTCTTCTGAGCCCACCGATGTTTGATTAAATGTAAACTTCATAATTTTTTTCCACCACATAAAGAAATGAAAAAAAAAAACTGTATTTGCACTTGGCGACAACTTCATCGTCAAACCAAAATTCAACTCACAAAGTTTCCGAGAACTCAATCTTAGTTTACAAAGCGTACCAGGGAAACCATGGTGGTGATGGGTGAGTTAGGTCAATATCGTTTAAAAAACAATGGAAATAAGTCACTTTGTCTGACTTTCTTCTTTTTTTGAGTTATTCTAGGTAATGTCCACACATGCTACTGCTATGATAATTTATATAAACTGTATTTATGTGTACCAATACCTGAATAAACTTACTAAACAGTGTAGATCAGACGCCTCAAGTCTGAGGAGAGGAAACACAACCATTAAATTTAATACTTATGTATAATTCATTGCCCTTTGACTCTTCACCCACTAGATTAATAGCCCCTTTTGACCTTTCCAATATTTGCTGGTATGATTGGCCACGTTTCCTGGATTTCCCATGACCTTTTTGTTGATGTATTTGATGAGCTGTAAATGTGATTGTGGTTGTACGGATGGTGATTGTGGTTGTACGGATTGTGATTATGGCTGTACAGATGGTGATTGTGGTTGTACTGATGGTGATTGTGGTTGTATGGATGGTGATTGTGGTTGTAAGGATGGTGATTGTGGTTGTACGGATGGTGATTGTGGTTGTACGGATTGTGATTGTGGTTGTATGGATGGTGATTGTGGTTGTACGGATGGTGATTGTGGTTGTACGGATTGTGATTATGGTTGTACGGATGGTGATTGTGGTTGTACGGATTGTGATTATGGCTGTACAGATGGTGATTGTGGTTGTACTGATGGTGATTGTGGTTGTATGGATGGTGATTGTGGTTGTAAGGATGGTGATTGTGGTTGTACGGATGGTGATTGTGGTTGTACGGATTGTGATTGTGGTTGTATGGATGGTGATTGTGGTTGTACGGATGGTGATTGTGGTTGTACGGATTGTGATTATGGTTGTATGGATGGTGATTGTAGTTGTACGGATGGTGATTGTGGCTGTACGGATTGTGATTATGGTTGTACGGATGGTGATTGTGGTTGTACGGATTGTGATTATGGCTGTACAGATGGTGATTGTGGTTGTACTGATGGTGATTGTGGTTGTATGGATGGTGATTGTGGTTGTAAGGATGGTGATTGTGGTTGTACGGATGGTGATTGTGGTTGTACGGATTGTGATTGTGGTTGTATGGATGGTGATTGTGGTTGTACGGATGGTGATTGTGGTTGTACGGATTGTGATTATGGTTGTATGGATGGTGATTGTAGTTGTACGGATGGTGATTGTGGCTGTACGGATTGTGATTATGGTTGTACGGATGGTGATTGTGGTTGTACGGATTGCGATTATGGCTGTACAGATGGTGATTGTGGTTGTACTGATGGTGATTGTGGTTGTACTGATGGTGATTGTGGTTGTACGGATGGTGATTGTGGTTGTACTGATGGTGATTGTGGTTGTACGGATGGTGATTGTGGTTGTACGGATTGTGATTGTGGTTGTACGGATGGTGATTGTGGTTGTACGGATTGTGATTGTGGTTGTACAGATGGTGACTGTGGCTGTACGGATGGTGATTGTGGCTGTACGGATGGTGATTGTGGCTGTACGGATGGTGACTGTGGCTGTACGGATGGTGATTGTGGCTGTACAGATGGTGATTGTGGATGTACGGATGGTGATTGTGGTTGTACGGATGGTGATTGTGGTTGTACGGATGGTGATTGTGGCTGTACGGATAGTGATTGTGGTTGTATGGATGGTGATTGTGGTTGTACGGATTGTGATTGTGGTTGTACGGATGGTGATTGTGGTTGTATGGATGGTGATTGTGGTTGTATGGATGGTGATTGTGGTTGTACGGATGGTGATTGTGGTTGTATGGATGGTGATTGTGGTTGTACGGATGGTGATTGTGGTTGTACGGATGGTGATTGTGGTTGTACGGATGGTGATTGTGGTTGTACGGATTACCTGGAGGTTACCTGGAGGTTATTCCGGGGATCAACGCCCCCGCGGCCCGGTCCATGACCAGGCCTCCCGATGGATCAGGGCCTGATCAACTAGGCTGTTACTGCTGGCCGCACGCAGTCCAACGTACGAGCCACAGCCCGGCTGATCCGGCACTGACTTTAGGTATTTGTCCAGCTCTCTCTTGAAGGCAGCCAGGGGTTTATTGGCAATTCCCCTAATGCTTGATGGGAGGCTGTTGAACAGTTTTGGGCCCCGGACACTTATGGTGTTTTCCCTTAGTGTACCAATGGCGCCCCTACTTTTTATTGGGGGCATTTTGCATCGCCTGCCCAGTCTTTTACTTTCGTAGGGAGTGATTTCTGTGTGCAGATTTGGGACCATTCCTTCCAAGATTTTCCAAGTGTAGATTATGATATATCTCTCCCTCCTGCGTTCCAACGAGTACAAGTCAAGTGCTTCCAAGCGTTCCCAGTAGTTAAGGTGCTTGACAGAACTTATACGTGCAGTAAAGGATCTCTGTACACTCTCTAGATCTGCAATTTCACCTGCTTTGAATGGAGATGTTAATGTACAGCAGTATTCCAGCCTAGAGAGAACAAGTGATTTGAAAAGGATCATCATGGGCTTGGCATCTCTCGTTTTGAAAGTTCTCATTATCCATCCTATCATTTTCTTTGCACGTGCGATCGTGGCACTGTTGTGATCCTTGAAAGTGAGATCCTCAGACATTACTACTCCCAGGTCCCTTACATTATTTTTCCGCTCTATTGTATGGCCGGAGTCAGTAGTATACTCTGTTCTAGTTATTATCTTCTCCAGTTTTCCATAACGGAGTAGTTGGAATTTGTCCTCATTGAACATCATATTGTTTACCGTTGCCCATTGGAAAACTTTGTTTATATCTTCTTGGAGGTTAACCGCGTCCTCCGCATTTGTCAAATGCTTTTGCAAAGTCTGTGTATATTACACCTGCATTCTGATTTTCTTCCAGTGCATCCAAGGCCATGTCATAGTGATCCAGTAGTTGTGAGAGGCAGGAGCGACCTGCCCTGAACCCATGTTGCCCTGGATTGTGCAGATTTTGGGAATCCAGGTGATTTGCAATCCTGCTTCTTAGCACTCTTTCAAAGATTTTTATGATGTGGGACGTCAGAGCTATTGGTCTATAGTTCTTAGCTAATGCTTTGCTGCCACCTTTATGGAGTGGGGCTATATCCGTTGTTTTAAGTGACTGTGGAATTTCACCCATGTCCAAGCTCCTCCTCCATAGTGTACTTAGGGCACGTGAGAGGGGTTTCTTGCAGTTCTTAATGAAAACAGAGTTCCACGAGTCTGGGCCCGGGGCTGAGTGCATAGGCATGTTTTCAATGGCTTTTTCGAAATCTATCGGAGTTAGGGTAATGTCGGAAATCTGGCATACATTTATGGAGTTTTGAGGCTCATTCATGAAGAAATCATTTGGGTCGTCGATCCTCAGACCGATTAGTGGTTCACTAAACACAGAGTCGTACTGGGATTTCAATATTTCACTCATTTCCTTGTTGTCATCTGTGTAAGTCCCATCCTGTCTGAGTAAGGGCCCGATACTAGATGTGGTATTTGCCTTGTTTTTGGCATATGAAAAGAAATATTTTGAATTTCTTTCAATTTCACTAATAGCTTTAAGCTCCTCCTGCCTCTCCTGGTTCCTGTAAGAGTCATTTAGCTTAAGTTCGATAGTTTCCACTTCCCTGGTCAGCGCCTCCTTTCGTGTATCAGATATTCTAGCACTCCTGAGAAGCTCAGTGACTCTTCGTCGTCTTCTGTAGAGGGAGCGTCTTTTTCTCTCCAGTTTACTCCTGCTCTTCTTCTTTCTTAGGGGAATATGCCTAGAACATGCTTCGGCTACCAGGAAGTTGATCCTTTCAAGGCACTGGTTTGGATCCATGTCATTTAAGACATCTTCCCAACATGTTTCGTTTAGGACATGGTTTACCTGGACCCAGTTGATGTTATTGTTGTTGAAATTGTATTTTGTGAAGACACCTTCACAGGTACATGCATTCTGCTGTTCAGGACCCCTATGCATGTACGTCTGGACTTCGATTAGATTGTGATCGGAATTAGTGGTTTTTGATATTCTTATGTCTCTTATCAGGTCCTCATTATTTGTGAAGATAAGGTCAAGTGTGTTTTCTAGTCTTGTTGGCTCCACTATCTGCTGGCTTAAGGTGTGTTTTTCGCAGAGACTTAGTAGCTCATGTGTGTGTGACCTTTCATCTGCGCTACCTCCGGGGATTGTTTCAGCTATAACATTATTTGCTACATTCTTCCATTTTGTATGCCTTAGGTTGAAATCACCAAGCAGTAAGATGTTTGGGGATGGAGCTGGAAGGTTTTCCAAACAGTAATCGATTTTCAGTAGCTGTTCCTTGAACTGTTGTGAGGTTGCATCTGGTGGCTTGTATACAACCACAATGACTAGGTTTTGGTTCTCGATCTTTATTGATAGAACTTCAACTACCTCATTTGTGGTGTTCAGCAACTCCGTGCAGATAAGGGACTCTTTGACATACAGGCCAACCTCCCCTTGTTGCCTGTTTTTTCTGTCGCATCTAAAAAGGTTGTAACCACTTATCCATATTTCACTGTCAAAGTGATCTTTTGTGTGAGTCTCTGTGAAGGCTGCAAGCATTGCGTTAGACTCCACTAGAAGTCCACTGATAAAAGGTATTTTGTTGTTGGTGGATGGCTTAAGGCCCTGTATATTAGCAAATATGAATGAGGTTGTATTCTGTGTTTGTTGGGGGGATTTTGTTATTGGCATCAGTAGTTGTAATTCTGGAGGGCCATGGGTGGCCACTGGCTGCGCCTCCAGTCCAACAAGGCTCCAAGGTGGTGGACTATTTTTGTTATTTCCTTCCATTTTCTTTTTTCGTTTCCTGCCACTAAAAAATCACCTGGAGTTGGGTTGTCGTAGCTACTATTGTTTGTGGTGACTGTGGTTGTACAGATGGTGATTGTGGTTGTACGGATGGTGATTGTGGCTGTATGGATGGTGATTGTGGTTGTACGGATGGTGATTGTGGCTGTACGGATAGTGATTGTGGTTGTACGGATGGTGATTGTGGCTGTACGGATGGTGATTATGGTTGTACGGATGGTGATTGTGGTTGTACGGATGGTGATTGTGGTTGTACGGATGGTGATCGTGGTTGTACGGATGTTGATTGTGGTTGTACGGATGGTGATTGTGGTTGTACGGATGGTGATCGTGGTTGTACGGATGGTGATTGTGGTTGTACGGATGGTGATCGTGGTTGTACGGATGGTGATTGTGGTTGTACGGATGGTGATTGTGGTTGTACGGATGGTGATCGTGGTTGTACGGATGGTGATTGTGGTTGTACGGATGGTGATTGTGGTTGTACGGATGGTGATTGTGGTTGTATGGATGGTGATTGTGGCTGTACGGATGGTGATTGTGGCTGTATGGATGGTGATTGTGGTTGTACAGATGGTGATTGTGACTGTACGGATAGTGATTGTGGTTGTACGGATGGTGATCGTGGTTGTACGGATGGTGATTGTGGTTGTACGGATGGTGATTGTGGTTGTACGGATGGTGATTGTGGTTGTACGGATGGTGATTGTGGCTGTACGGATGGTGATTGTGGCTGTATGGATGGCGATTGTGGTTGTACGGATGGTGATTGTGGCTGTACGGATGGTGATTGTGGTTGTACGGATGGTGATTGTGGCTGTATGGATGGTGATTGTGGTTGTACGGATGGTGATTGTGGCTGTATGGATGGTGATTGTGGTTGTACGGATGGTGATTGTGGCTGTACGGATGGTGATTGTGGTTGTACGGATGGTGATTGTGGTTGTACGGATGGTGATTGTGGCTGTACGGATGGTGATTATGGTTGTACGGATGGTGATTGTGGTTGTACGGATGGTGATTGTGGTTGTACGGATGGTGATTGTGGTTGTACGGATGGTGATTGTGGTTGTACGGATGGTGATTGTGGTTGTACGGATGGTGATCGTGGTTGTACGGATGGTGATTGTGGTTGTACGGATGGTGATTGTGGTTGTACGGATGGTGATTGTGGTTGTACGGGTGGTGATCGTGGTTGTACGGATGGTGATTGTGGTTGTGCGGGTGGTGATCGTGGTTGTACGGATGGTGATTGTGGTTGTGCGGGTGGTGATCGTGGTTGTACGGATGGTGATTGTGGTTGTGCGGGTGGTGATCGTGGTTGTACGGATGGTGATTGTGGTTGTGCGGGTGGTGATTGTTTTTGTACGGATGTTGATCGTGGTTGTACGGGTGGTGATCTTGGTTGTTACCATACCTATGTCTGGCTTCTGACACCTATTGTCCTGTTCACCTAGCAGCAAATAGGTACCTGGGTGTTAGTCGACTGGTGTGGGTCGCATCCTGGGGGGACAAGATTAAGGACCCCAATGGAAATAAGTTAGACAGTCCTCGATGACGCACTGACTTTCTTGGGTTATCCTGGGTGGCTAACCCTCCGGGGTTAAAAATCCGAACGAAATCTTATCTTATCTTATCTTAACTCATTAAGTATAAATCGTGGCGTGCTTGTGTCAGAAGCCAGACACAGGTATGGTAGGATTGTGGACAGTGGAGTCAGAGTGCACATGCTGTGGATTCCATCTCACATTGGTCTTCAGATGCATGATAGAACTGATAAATTGGCTAAGCTGTATGCTTTCAAAGAGGGAGTAGATTACAATCTTGGCTTGTCAGGTAGTAGTTTGAGAACAATAATACGAAAAGAACTTCAATTGAACTTTATTGACTTAAGACTTAGGGAGACTGACACAAGTCAGTCCATCTATCATCATTCTATCATGGAGGAGGAGCCACATGTCTATGGTGCATCCAACAAGATAAGCAGACTCTTGGATGTCACTACCGCCTGGCTCCGGCTGGGTTACAAGTATGTATGGCAGGTTAAATCACCACCACCAGATGTAGACCAAACGAAATGTAAACTTTGCCAGATGGACTATTGTCACACATTGCGTCATTATGTACTGGAGTGCGTCACACCTTGCGTCATTATGTACTGGAGTGTGATCAAATTAATGAATTTAGAAACAACTCACTCAGAAATGTTCAAGAAATGGCAAAGTATTTTATCCACAGTGGTATATTACAGACCATTCTGGAGAAATACCCTGACTTTGCTAGCTGCAAATAATGCATTACCATGTGTGTGTGTGTGTGTGTGTTACCATTGTGTCCTAGGCACATGTCGATTAGACACTAGGCCTGTGGTATATGCGCGCGTGTGTGTGTGTGTGTACTTACCTAATTGTACTCACCTAATTGTGGTTTGTAATAATGTTGGTAGAATTACCGACAATATGTAAAGTAAAAGAACACAAGTGCAACTAATGTGACATTTTATTGTGGCGACGTTTCGCTCTCCAGGAGCTTTGTCAAGCCGTTACCGGCTTGACAAAGCTCCTGGAGAGCGAAGATATCATGTACATAGGTACATGTAACACTAGTGTACATAGGGAGGAAAGACGGAACTAATACTCTTCAAAAGCTCTTGCACTTTCTTGTACACAGGTACGTGAAACACAAACAGCAGTATCCTTCCAAAGCTCACGTGTGCTCGTTTATCTAGGTACATGATATACGATTTATAATACTCTTCTAAAGTTCTTGTACTTATATACATAGTCATTATAACACTTGTACTCGCAGCTCCACTTGTTTCCAAAATACTTCATTCTTGCACAAAAGACTGTTGCTGCAAGGCACACAAGATTTCCACCCAAAAAAAATTAAGTACAAAGATCGATCGCCAACGCATTCACCTCAAACACTGAGGTCCGGGGTTGGAATCTCAGGTACGGCTGGAATACATTAGGACGTTTTTCCATAAGATACCTGCTGTCCCTCTTCACCCATCAGTTTAAAATGGGCATCTGGATGCTAGTGGACTGGTGCGGGTCCCATCCTGGGACAAAACTAACCCTATTTTCGGGAAATGCTCAGCACAACAAGTGACCCCCCACAAAATAGTATGTTATTGATGTCAGCTATGGTCTGTATACCCCGTACATGCACTTGTAGAAATAATATTTAATATCTAAACTATTTAGAGCACCTCAGGGGACTCTGAATTTATTTTCTAACACTGAAGATAGAGGGGTATCATATATTCTAAGTAGGGTAAATATTATGCCAGATACCTGGCGGCTTACACACTAAAATAACTAATTGGAGTACGAGATGTCAGAGGAAGTGAAATGTAAAAGTTGCCTTAAATACAATTAAAGAGTGAATGGTGTCAACATTCTTGCTCCAGTCATTCACCAAGGTTTTTAATACCATGGTGGATGCTGGCGATTGTGACTTAAATATTTTGTTCAGTTTTTAAACAACTGGTGTTGCTAGATGATGATCTTGCAAGTGAATGTTGTCTTATGGAGGATATCATTGCTTCCCTTTACTGTGATCTCCAGGGATCCAGGATGATCTTACACACAAACAATGATGATCAAGTCATCCTAACTCTCACTCTCATACTTATGCATATTAACTCAAATTAAGTTTAATTAAAAACTGTCCATTAATAAACAAAAAGGTTCAGGCTGGGATCGAACCGCCGTCCTCACATTTACAGTCCGACACTCTACTGACTAAGCTAACCAAGAAAATTAATTAGAAGAATTCAGAATTAATTGTAATTGTATTACATTGTATTAGAGAAGAGCAGACAGCACAACGGTGCACAATACAGCTGTGTTATCCGTTGTACTCACCTATTTGTACTCACCTATTTGTGGTTGCAGGGGTCGAGTCACAGCTCCTGGCCCCGCCTCTTCGCTGATTGCTACTAGGTCCTCTCTCTCCCTGCCCCATGAGCTCTATCATACCTCGCCTTAAAACTATGTATGGTTCCCGCCTCCACTACATCACTTTCTAGGCTATTCCATGGCCTGACTACTCTATGACTGAAGAAATACTTCCTAACATCCCTTTGATTCATCTGAGTCTTCAACTTCCAATTGTGACCTCTTGTGTCTGTGTCCCATCTCTGGAACATCCCGTCTTTGTCCACCTCGTCTATTCCGCGCAGTATTTTATATGTCGTTATCATGTCTCCCCTGACCCTCCTGGCCTCCAGTGTCGTCAGGCCGATTTCCCTCAACCTTTCTTCGTAGGACAATCCCCGTAGCTCTGGGACTAGTCTTGTTGCAAACCTTTGCACTTTCTCTAATTTCTTGACGTACTTGACTAGGTGTGGATTCCAAACTGGTGCTGCATACTCCAGTATGGGCCTGACGTAAATGGTATACAGAGTCTTAAACGAATCCTTACTGAGGTATCGGAACTGTTGTGTTACCTTCAGTGTTATCTGCTATATTGGAATCAGCACATCATTCTTCATAACCAACTTCATGACATTCTCTTTATCTGATAATTCAGATTCATTATTTTCTGGGGCGGGGCTGAGGGCGTCTCACTGTCCAGTTGACGCTTCACAGATGAATCATCTTCCTTGTTTCAACCAGATGACTTTTAATCACTTCCCTCAACACACTATCTTGGAAATTGTGGCAGGAAGTATCTATATCATTCCCCACCCCCACCCTCACCCCCACCCCCTCACAACACCCCCACCCCCTCACTCCACCCCCACCCTCTCCCCCCGTCCCCTACCCTCCCACCTCCCATCCCCCCACCCTCCATCCCCATCCCCCCACCCCCCTTCTCCCACCCCCAAGGGTCATGGTCGCTTTGTAGTGACGAAGGAAACCCCTCACGTTGTCTCTCTGTACTTCTGCCTAGATGGAACCTTAATCTACTACAATGGCGGCAATCCTCAGTTCGCCAACAAAATAGTAAATGACTACTACAACCAGCACCCCTGCTTCAGAAGACTCCTAAGTGTTAGTGAGGTACGGCAGTATGCTGGTACCTGCGTCTACCATGCTATAGCATTCATGGACATAGTTGTTAGTTCCAAGCTCACGGACCCTGATGACATCATCCGCTAGTTCACCATCAGAATGAAATATAACCCAGATATTACAGCAATCAACATAGTCAAGTCAATGTTGACTGAATTCAACAATGATATAGATACTTCCTGCAATGATCCACAAGAGAGCGTATTGTTGGCAGACGTTAAAGCTCATCTACTAGTTGCTAACAAGAAGACTCGTAAGCTTCCACTGGACACTGAGACGCCTTCAACACCTCCACAAAAGATGATTAAACTCTGAATGATCACATAAAGAGAACACCAAGAAGTTCTGTGTGTGTGTGTGTGTATGTGTGTGTGTGTGTGTTTGTGTGTGTATGTGTGTGTTTGTATGTGTGTGTGTGTTTGTGTATGTGTATGTGTGTGTTTGTGTGTGTGTATGTGTGTGTTTGTATGTGTGTGTGTATGTGTGTATGTGTGTATGTGTATGTGTGTGTGTGTGTGTTTGTGTGTGTGTGTGTGTGTGTGTTTGTATGTGTATATGTGTGTGTTTGTATGTGTGTGTGTGTGTGTGTGGGTGTGTGTGGATGTGGGTGTGTATGTGTGTGGGTGTGTGTGTGCGTGTGTGTGTGTGTGTGAGCGTGCGTGCTTGTGTGTATGCATATATTAGTACGCTCATGCGCATGTGTCTGTACGTGCGCCCTCGTGTGTGTATGTGCGCGCGCGCACTAGTGTGGGTGTATGATCCACTTAATATTTGTATTTATAACTCATTACAATTGTGACCAGGTGTGGACGTATCAGTGGTTCATTACTTTGTAATTTGTTCATGACTGTAACCATGTATAGGAGTGAAGCTGATTCATTACCTCTGTAACTTGCCATGATTAGTGACCAGATCTACCTGGAGTTCATTACCTCTGTAACTTGTTGATTGTGACCAGATCTACCTGGAGTTTATTACCTCTGTAACTTCCCATGATTGTGACCAGATCTACCTGGAGTTTATTACCTCTGTAACTTGTTGATTGTGACCAGATCTACCTGGAGTATATTACCTCTGTAACTTGTTGATTGTGACCAGATCTACCTGGAGTTCATTACCTCTGTAACTTGTCATGATTGTGACCAAATCTACCTGGAGTTTATTACCTCTGTAACTTGCCATGATTGTGACCAGATCTACCTGGAGTTTAGTACCTTTGTAACTTGTCATGATTGTGACCAGATCTACCTGGAGTTTATTACCTCTGTAACTTGCCATGATTGTGACCAGATCTACCTGGAGTTCATTACCTCTGTAACTTGTCATGATTGTGACCAAATCTACCTGGAGTTTATTACCTCTGTAACTTGCCATGATTGTGACCAGATCTACCTGGAGTTTAGTACCTTTGTAACTTGTCATGATTGTGACCAGATCTACCTGGAGTTCATTACCTCTGTAACTTGTCATGATTGTGACCAAATCTACCTGGAGTTTATTACCTCTGTAACTTGCCATGATTGTGACCAGATCTACCTGGAGTTTATTTCCTCTGTAACTTGTCATGATTGTGACCAGATCTACCTGGAGTTTATTACCTCTGTAACTTGCCATGATTGTGACCAGATCTACCTGGAGTTTATTACCTCTGTAACTTGCCATGATTGTGACCAGATCTACCTGGAGTTTATTTCCTCTGTAACTTGTCATGATTGTGACCAGATCTACCTGGAGTTTATTACCTCTGTAACTTGCCATGATTGTGACCAGATCTACCTGGAGTTTATTACCTCTGTAACTTGTTGATTGTGACCAGATCTACCTGGAGTTTATTACCTCTGTAACTTGTTGATTGTGACCAGATCTACCTGGAGTTTATTACCTCTGTAACTTGCCATGATTGTGACCAGATCTACCTGGAGTTTATTACCTCTGTAACTTGTTGATTGTGACCAGATCTACCTGGAGTTTATTACCTCTGTAACTTGTTGATTGTGACCAGATCTACCTGGAGTTTATTACCTCTGTAACTTGCCATGATTGTGACCAGATCTACCTGGAGTTTAGTACCTTTGTAACTTGTCATGATTGTGACCAAATCTACCTGGAGTTTATTACCTCTGTAACTTGCCATGATTGTGACCAGATCTACCTGGAGTTTAGTACCTTTGTAACTTGTCATGATTGTGACCAAATCTACCTGGAGTTTATTACCTCTGTAACTTGCCATGATTGTGACCAGATCTACCTGGAGTTTATTACCTCTGTAACTTGTTGATTGTGACCAGATCTACCTGGAGTTCATTACCTCTGTAACTTGCCATGATTGTGACCAGATCTACCTGGAGTTTAGTACTTTTGTAACTTACCATGATTGTGACCAGATCTACCTGGAGTTTATTACCTCTGTAACTTGTCATGATTGTGACCAGATCTACCTGGAGTTTATTACCTCTGTAACTTGCCATGATTGTGACCAGATCTACCTGGAGTTTATTACCTCTGTAACTTGTCATGATTGTGACCAGATCTACCTGGAGTTTATTACCTCTGTAACTTGCCATGATTGTGACCAGATCTACCTGGAGTTTATTACCTCTGTAACTTGTTGATTGTGACCAGATCTACCTGGAGTTTATTACCTCTGTAACTTGCCATGATTGTGACCAGATCTACCTGGAGTTTAGTACCTTTGTAACTTGTCATGATTGTGACCAAATCTACCTGGAGTTTATTACCTCTGTAACTTGCCATGATTGTGACCAGATCTACCTGGAGTTTATTACCTCTGTAACTTGTTGATTGTGACCAGATCTACCTGGAGTTCATTACCTCTGTAACTTGCCATGATTGTGACCAGATCTACCTGGAGTTCATTACCTCTGTAACTTGTCATGGTTGTGACCAGATCTACCTGGAGTTCATTACCTTTGTAAGTAGTTCAGCTATCATAACTTTGGGGTCCAGTCCCTGGACCCATTATGTACCTTTGTAATCTTTTGACTACCGCCCACATGATGGGTATGGGGTGCATAATAAAGATACTAAACTAACTAACGGATGGTGATTGTGGTTGTACGGATTGTGATTGTGGTTGTATAGACTGTGATTGTTTAGGTTATATTTTGTGAACACAATGTGTGAGACGTATGTATACACGGTACCTTCCTTACCTCCACCACCCTCCCTGCCATCCTTCCAGCCTCCCTGCCACCCTCCCAGCTTCCCTGCCACTCTTCTAGCCTTCCTGCCACCCTTCCAGTCTCCCTACCACCCTTCCAGACCTCCCCGCCACTCTTCTAGCCTCCCTGTCACTCTTCTAGCCTCCCTGCCACCCTTCCAGCCTCCCTGCCACTCTTCTAGCCTCCCTGCCACCCTTCCAGCCTCCCTGCCACCCTTCCAGCCTCCCTGCCACTCTTCTAGCCTCCCTGACACCCTTCCAGCCTCCCTGCCACCCTTCCAGACCTCCCTGCCACTCTTCTAGCCTCCGTGTCACTCTTCTAGCCTCCCTGCCACCCTTCCAGCCTCCCTGCCACCCTTCTAGACCTCCCTGCCACCATTCAAGCCTCCCTGTCACTCTTCTAGCCCCCCTGCCACCCTTCCAGCCTCCCTGCCACCCTTCCAGCCTCCCTGCCACTCTTCTAGCCTCCCTGCCACCCTTCCAGCCTCCATGCCACCCTTCCAGACCTCTCTGCCACTCTTCTAGCCTCCCTGTCACTCTTCTAGCCTCCCTGCCACCCTTCCAGCCTCCCTGTCACTCTTCTAGCCTCCATGCCACCCTTCCAGCCTCCCTGTCACTCTTCTAGCCTCCCTGCCACCCTTCCAGCCTCCCTACCAACCTTCCAGCCTCCCTGTCACTCTTCTAGCCTCTCTGCCGCCCTTCCAGCCTCCCTGTCACTCTTTTAGCCTCCCTTCCAGCCTCCCTGCCACCCTTCCAGACCTCCCTGCCACTCTTCTAGCCTCCCTGTCACTCTTCTAGCCTCCATGCCACCCTTCCAGCCTCCCTGTCACTCTTCTAGCCTCTCTGCCACCCTTCCAGCCTCCCTGCCACCCTTCCAGCCTCCCTGTCACACCAGCAACTGTGATACAACACTGCCCACCTACCACCCACCTGCACCCACTGCTACCCACTTATCTCCACTTACACCAGTACATGTATACAATGACCTTTGCTTACGAGGATTATTATTATTATTATTATTATTATTATTATTATTATTATTATTATTATTATTATTATTGTTGTTGTTGTTGTTATTGTAGTTGTCATTATTAGTAATATTATTGTAGTTATTATTATTATTATCATTATTATTATTATTATTATTAGCGTTTTATTGAGTAATTATGGAATGGTTCTTGTGACTGGCTTCGGAATATCACCCTCAGTACCATCTATAATAAAGACGATAACCCAGAAGTCTAGTTTGATTTGATGCAAATTTGAAATTTACTGAAATAGTGAAAAAAAAAATTTGGTCTCTTTGGATTCAGATGAATTACTGGAAAATGGCTTTTCAGATCGGCTTCAAACCTTCGCCATTGGTGGGCTTTATTAAAACACAGTAGGTCACTCTCTGCGATTTTAATTCCCCAGTTTTATTAAGGAAGTTGTTTACTATGTAATAACTATAGAATGTCTCTACCGATCAGCTTCAAACCCTAACTATTGGTGTATCTTAATAAGATATATATTTTTGGTTATTAATTTTGAGTTGTGTTGCAGGGCCAGTTTGCCATTTTTTATCACTTTTTATCAAATTTGGTTTTTAAATAAATCAAAATATGTTTTTTTCCTTACGGGAATGTTAAGAATTTTGTATAGAACGTAAATGTGAGAAGTAAACTGAAAAATACGAAAAATCTGCAGCTTTATGGCGTTTTTAAGTTTAGCCAGGTCAGACTTTCCTATTTTTAAGTTTAGCCAGGTCAGACTTTCCTATTTTTAAGTTTAGCCAGGTCAGACTTTTCTATTTTTAAGTTTAGCCAGGGCAGACTTTTCTATTTTTAAGTTTAGCCAGGTCAGACTTTCCTATTTTTAAGTTTAGCCAGGGCAGACTTTTCTATTTTTAAGTTTAGCCAGGTCAGACTTTCCTATTTTTAAGTTTAGCCAGGGCAGACTATTTTTAAGTTTAGCCAGGTCAGACTTTCCTATTTTTAAGTTTAGCCAGGTCAGACTTTCCTATTTTTAAGTTTAGCAGACCAGGGCAGACTTTTCTATTTTTAAGTTTAGCCAGGTTTTCCTATTTTTAAGTTTAGCCAGGGCAGACTTTTCTATTTTTAAGTTTAGCCAGGTCAGACTTTCCTATTTTTAAGTTTAGCCAGGTCAGACTTTTCTATTTTTAAGTTTAGCCAGGTCAGACTTTTCTATTTTTAAGTTTATCCAGGTCAGACTTTTTTCCTATTTTTAAGTTTAGCCAGGTCAGACTTTTCTATTTTTAAGTTTAGCCAGGTCAGTTTAGCCAGGGCAGACTTTTCTATTTTTAAGTTTAGCCAGGGCAGACTTTTCTATTTTTAAGTTTAGCCAGGTCAGACTTTCCTATTTTTAAGTTTAGCCAGGTCATTTTTAAGTTTAGCCAGGTCAGACTTTCCTATTTTTAAGTTTAGCCAGGTCAGACTTTTCTATTTTTAAGTTTAGCCAGGTCAGACTTTTCTATTTTTAAGTTTAGCCAGGTCAGACTTTTCTATTTTTAAGTTTAGCCAGGTAGACCAGGTTTTTCCTATTTTTAAGTTTAGCCAGGTCAGACTTTCCTATTTTTAAGTTTAGCCAGGTCAGACTTTTCTATTTTTAAGTTTAGCCAGGTCAGACTTTTCTATTTTTAAGTTTAGCCAGGTCAGACTTTCCTATTTTTAAGTTTAGCCAGGTCAGACTTTTCTATTTTTAAGTTTAGCCAGGTCAGACTTTTCTATTTTTAAGTTTAGCCAGGGCAGACTTTTCTATTTTTAAGTTTAGCCAGGTCAGACTTTCCTATTTTTAAGTTTAGCCAGGTCAGACTTTCCTATTTTTAAGTTTAGCCAGGTCAGACTTTCCTATTTTTAAGTTTAGCCAGGTCAGACTTTCCTATTTTTAAGTTTAGCCAGGTCAGACTTTTCTATTTTTAAGTTTAGCCAGGTCAGACTTTTCTATTTTTAAGTTTAGCCAGGTCAGACTTTTCTATTTTTAAGTTTAGCCAGGTCAGACTTTTCTATTTTTAAGTTTAGCCAGGTCAGACTTTTCTATTTTTAAGTTTAGCCAGGTCAGACTTTCCTATTTTTAAGTTGAGCCAGGTCAGACTTTCCTATTTTTAAGTTGAGCCAGGGCAAACTTTCCTATTTTTAAGTTGAGCCAGGGCAGACTTTCCTATTTTTAAGTTTAGCCAGGGAAAAACTTTCCTATTTTTAAGTTGAGCCAGGGCAGACTTTCCTATTTTTAAGTTGAGCCAGGGCAGACTTTCCTATTTTTAAGTTGAGCCAGGGCAGACTTTCCTATTTTTAAGTTGAACCAGGGCAGACTTGTGATGTAGTTCAACTGGGCTTGTGAGGTCTCTGGGGAGACCTAATTTAGCCAATTATATGGTCACACCTTGCCTTGGCAAACGTCTGTCAGCCACTAGCTTTAAATTTCTAGGCTTTCAGGTGAGCCCTGAAGGGATTCGCCCTGACCCTGATAAGTGTAAGGCAATATCTGAAATGCCAAGACCTAGAACAGCAAGGAAAGTCAGGAGGTTCCTAGGTGCAGCAGGATACTTTAGAAGACATATTAAGGGTTTTGCAGAGCTAGCAGCACCACTGACAGATCTAACTAAGAAGAAAACTAAGTTTGTATGGAAAGAGGAACATGAGTTGGCTCACGAAAAATTAAAGGCTGAGCTTACAAGTGAGCCGGTATTAGTGGTTCCTAATTTTTCCAGAGAGTTTGAGATACATAGAGATGCTTCAACAGTTGCAATAGGAGGTTGCCTAATGCAGAGACAAGGAAAATAACCCACACCCAGTAGCGTATTTTAGCAGAAAGATTAAAGAACCGGAAGTTAGGTATGCCATCACTGATAAAGAAGCCTTGGCAGTGGTAGAAAGTGTGAGATACTTTGAACCGTATGTATTTCAGCGCCATTTTAAAATAATAACAGATCACAGGGCATTGGTACACATATTTAAAAAGAAAACTCACTGTCCTAGGATGTCTAGATGGGGTTACGAACTGTCAGCGCACTCATACCAGATTCTTTATAAACCAGGAGCCTCACACCATGTACCAGACGTATTGAGTAGGAATGTAGCAGCAATAAATGTTGATGTTAATATCGAGAATGTGAACAACGAACAATTAAGAGAGCACCAACGGGAAGAGAACAGGTGGAAGGAGATAATTGAGTATTTGGAGGGAGGGAAGCTCCCACGCCACAAGCCAAGCCGCCCTATTGATGAATTCGAGATGAAAGACGATGTGTTATATAAGTTTATGGAGCTAAACGATCGTTCAGTACTGCAAGTAGTAATACCGAATGTCCTCAGGAAGGCCGCTCTGAAGCTTGCACACTCGTCCAAGATGGCTGGCCATCCAGGTGTTTTTAGAACTTATAAGAGGGCCAAAGAAATGTTCCACTTTCCTGGTCTCCTGAATTATGTAACCGAATATGTAAAATGTTGTGGTAATTGCCAAAGGAGGAAAGGTAACCCTCAGGTTAATGTGGAATTGCAAGCTTTTCCCGCGATTAAGGAACCATTGGGCCGTGTTGGTGCAGATCTTATCGACTTACATAATAGTTATTCAGGCAATAGGTATGTTCTTATGCTGGTGGACCATCTGTCACGGTATACAACACTTGTACCCATCCCTAAGAAAGACCCACAGACTGTTGCAGAGGCTCTCCTTGATAGATTCGTAGCAATATTCGGACCCCCGAAAGACTTAGTAACAGATCAAGGGTCAGAGTTTAAAAGCAAGGTATTTGCAGAGGTTTGTAACACCCTAGAAATAATGACAGCCTTCACGACAGCTTACCATCCACAGGCGAATGGTATGGTGGAGAGAACGAACCAAGTAGTTAAAAATACACTGGCCATTCTCTCAGAGAAAGAACCATTACAATGGGATAAATATATAACATATGTTCAATTTGCTTTGAACACCGCTATTCACAAATCAATAGGGGCACAACCATTATTTCTATTTACAGGGCATGACTGTCATTTTGCAGCAGGCTTGGTGAACCAAGCAGTTGTCAGATACGGTGAGGCCTATCCTTCAGAAGTTCTAACAAAAATGAGAACTGCTTGGCGAACTGCCGCCCAGGCCTCGGGTAGAGCGCAGAAAAAATATGCTCACTACTATGACAGGGAAGTGAAGCCTCTTAAACTTAATGAAGGTGTTACAAAAAACGCGATTCTAAAAGCTTAGAGATCTCCAGTGAATACTAGAAAGGACTGCCCTTCTTGCATCCAGCCTGTTACTGGGTTTTCGTAACAATTAGTCAGTATCCTTGTCCAATTATCCATTAGAATTCAGTATGATTCAATAGTGCTTCAGGATTACAACTGGTAGGCTACTAACTAGAGAAATTAAAATTTAATAAATTTATTAATTAAGCTGTCTAGGCGTATATCAAATTAAATTAAATTAAATTAATCACAGTAATCAAAATAATATTAATCACTTCTCTCGTGTACAGTATTATTGTGCTGAAAGCACATATCACATTTATAATTCTTAAGTACCATCTGGTACATTAACATTTAATAAGATATTACAAATATGTACAAGTAAGTTTGTGTGTATGTGTGTAAGTGCTCTAAGTAGTTCACTATGTCTCACGACTCGACTAGACTTAAACAAGTGACTGACAAAGTCCTCACATAAACGAACTTCTTGACCGACTGGCAACCAGAACAGTCTGCTTGAACAACAAAAAGAATGCTAAGCCCAATAGCAATATAACAAGCAACTGCGACACAGAATCAGGAACAAGGAGATAATATAACGATACTAAGTAGGGACCATCAGCAGATCCTCCACAAGTCACAAAACTCCCATACTACTGAATCTAAGTTCAGCATAAGAAAATCCCCGACTGTGACAATACACAGATACCAGTACAAATTAGGTCAGAAGCTACAGCTCAGGACCTGAGTTGCTCAGAGTGTCTATGCGACACACAACCTCAGTACAACGTCGAAAATCACTAAGTCTATACAATGTTCAGTGAACAGAGTCTCACAGAACCTAACAAGACAGAGACGATCTTCCAACAAGGGCCAATAAGGGAGATTTAGGCTCTTGTCAGGGATACGTCTAACCACCAAGAGAGTCTAGACCAGACTGAATACTTCAGGCGAGGTGAGGACACCCCCCTCAATCACGTGATAGCTCTGTGGACAGCTGCAGCTCAGCAACAGAAGCCGGCAGAATAACGAGCAAAGAGCGATAATTACTGTAGTTAGACAATCAAGACTTGAACTATGAGCACATAATATATGTGTTACATCTTACCTAACAACAGGTAACTAAGTCAAATAATAATATAAAGCAATATATTTACGATTTAGCTATTATCGCAAATATAAGCAATATAAAATTATATGAAAAGGTAATATAATATATGCATATACATAATATACATTGCAACCCATTCAGGGGTTGCAACAGAAGGTAACCTAGTAATGGTATATAAAGATGAAGTAACCCCTCAACAGAGTAGGTCCCTCGGTCCAAGGTGGAAAGGTCCTTACTGCATCTTAGAGAAAATGGGACCAGTAAATGTGAAGGTTAAAGGGTTGTTTGAGGACCAGAGTGAGAAGATTGTTCATTGTAATAAACTAAAGCCATTCTGGTCTGAAGAGGAAATAGTAATACCTAATGTTAATGTGGTGGATGAAAGGACTGTAAATGATGAGGTATATGAGGAAGATAAGTTACTTCAGCTGGTAGAGGAAAATGTTGGTATGAATACAAGGTCAAGAATGTATAGACGAAATTTGTAAGGGAATTATTGCTGGAGGGAGGGAGTGTTGTGAGTAAATGGGACCCTGAGGGAAGGAGCTGACCACTCGCCTCGCCCTCAGGTCGGCTCAATACTCTAGAGACCTGCCCACCAACAATAAGCCCCAGTCACCTGTAGAACAATACTGCCGCCTACTATTATTCACAGGAGATGTGGAGATGTTGCCAGGACCTGCCAAGGAGACTCCGGGAATCTATTTGGCCTGGAGTGATGGAAACGCAGAAGTGCCAAGAAGTCAGTATGGGTCCAGCAAAGGGCTATTAATAGACCTGGGAGACTTGAGAAAAGCGGTAGCCAGCTCTCGTGCTACCACCATGCAAGAGGTGGAAGTTGATGGGTGAGGCTGGATGGATGAAGGGTGGCCTTGGTGCCTGAGAAGTATTGTCGTGGTGAAGATAAGCTGCTTGCTGAGTCCTGAAGTTCCCAGATGCTGTGCTTTCAACGAGAGGGACCCGCATGAGCGTTCCTAAACGCCAACGAAGTCCACACAATGAGACATGGCTCAATTTAGGAAGTGCTAGGGTCGGCCAGAAGACCTGGCTAACCCCTCTTCTAGTAGAAGCAGTAGACAGATCTGGAGGTGAAATAACAAGAATACTGCAGTATAGCACAATGGCCCTATGTCCTCCTCCGTCGACCCCTTCATATTTCTGCCGCCCTTGCCCAAGGATTTGTAGAGAGCTTCTCCCTGGGTCAGTAGCCTGCGCCCAAGTCAAGCCAATCGCGTCCTTTACTACTAGCCAGTGAAGCTTGGGAAATGATGATTAGAGTGGTATTAGTATGGTATCTCTACTGCTAGAGGATGATCTATGTTATGTCAGATGTTGGGGCATATATGTGTTGTATATTATGTGAGCTAGCTCCTTGCTGGGAGGGATCACCGGGGAGATAGGAGGTATTTCCTTTTCAGGTGGAGAACAGTAAACACCAATCGGCTCGCCGTCAGAAGAGGATTCATTTATGTGAGGGATGGGAGGTTTTTTTTTTTAGTTCCTAGAAATGGGATAATGATGGGTCCTGGTTGCGATTCCTGCCTTGTCACGAATGGTCACGGAAGGGTGCAGGAAAAATGCGACATTGTGGTCGTGTAATGGTTCAGTTGCAAGTACTTGAAGGAATAATACCCGCTAGAGCTGTTTTCTATGCCAGGAAAACCTTACGAGGTTTGACTCAATGGTTAATTAGCGAGGGTGACTACAGGAGCTAGTTTATTTCTAGTAGAGTACAGGAAAGCACTGAAGCCTGATATTTAGTTTTAAGGAGACATGACGGATAAGGAGGTTTCGCACCAGAGAGTCATTGTTGTTCGTTTCTTGTGCTAGAATTTATTAAATCTACTGATCTGTGTGAGTTCATATTATTTGCTATTGTATTGTAATAGACTTAAAGGGTTAGGATTAAAATAGTCTAATAACTTAGAACAAATTGTCCTAGTTCTCAGATATTTTAAACTGGGGGAGAAAGGGGGATGTGATGTAGTTCAACTGGGCTTGTGAGGTCTCTGGGGAGACCTAATTTAACCAATTATATGGTCACACTTTGCCTTGGTAAACGTCTGACAGCCACGTCTTTTCGGCTTAAGACTGAGGTCTTTAGTTCTGGACGGCGTCAGACCAACACCACGTGCGCACACCTCATTGTCGGGGGTGCTGGGACTATCATATAAGCCCAGGGAACAGCTGAGCAAGGGGGTTGTTGGTGACAGGTCTGGGGAGCGAGAGCTCTGGACAGCCGCGTGTGTAGTGGACCACGCATTGGGAATCTTAGGTCAGCTGGTTGGTGAATTAAGAGTGAGTACTAGTCTGTGTTACTGATAACATCTACCTTTCCCCCTGGTAATAAGTCTCATAGATCAAATGTCCATCAGTATATGTTGTATTCTAGCCCTTTTATGTTATTAAGTAAACTATAGCCATAGTTCCCATTTTTATTTGTACTTCCATATGCTATTCCCTATTCTGTTAAGCACTGGGATACACAGGAGACGTGCTCACTCGCTGGGATACCTCAGGCAGAGTAAAGGTCTCACAGACTTTCCTATTTTTAAGTTGAGTCAGGGCAGACTTTCCAGTTTTTAAGTTGAGCCAGGGCAGACTTTCCAGTTTTTAAGTTGAGCCAGGGCAGACTTTCCTATTTTTAAGTTGAGTCAGGGCAGACTTTCCTATTTTTAAGCTGAGCCAGGGCAGACTTTCCTATTTTTAAGTTGAGTCAGGGCAGACTTTCCTATTTTTAAGTTGAGTCAGGGCAGACTTTCCTATTTTTAAGTTGAGCCAGGGCAGACTTTCCTATTTTTAAGTTGAGCCAGGGCAGACTTTCCTATTTTTAAGATGAGCCAGGGCAGACTTTCTTATTTTTAAGTTGAGCCAGGGCAGACTTTCCAGTTTTTAAGTTGAGCCAGGGCAGACTTTCCTATTTTCGAAATATTTCCAGCAACATTTTCATTTGCTTTCTCGCAAGTTTTTGTTTATTACTCGTCAACACTTTGTTCAACCAGTCTAAAACATTTAATCGCTAATGCTAATGTATCTAGAGAAGATGCACGGGTCTACTTGTATGTGTGGGGGACCTACATAATGTGTAAGAAGTATATATATGTGGTACCTTACCTTATCTCCACCACCCTCCCTGTCACCCTTCCAGCCTCCCTGTCACCCTTTCAGCCTCCCTGTCACCCTTCCAGCCTCCCTGTCACCCTTCCAGACTCCCTGTCACCCTTCCAGCTTCTGTCACTATTACAACCCAGGATTCCAAATGACCTGTTATCCTGGGTGTAAAGGGAGCAAAATAAACACAGCGGAAAACTTTTGACTTATATTATCCTTCACCAATTTAGAACAGAAGTATGTACACTATATACACTATGTACAGCAATAGGTATTAGTGCACTCCACGGTAAGCAAGGCAGAATAGAAGCCACTAGAGAGCAGACTGTGCTTCAACCAGCTCTAGAATGGGAATGACAAGGACAGACAGGAAAGTGGTACTCACATAACCTCTGCGATTGCCAAAACCATCTTCTCATTGGCTGGAACCTAGGTACTGGTTGAACGACGGGGCCCCATCGTCAACCCTCAGGGAAGTGTTTTTGGGTATGCCCAAATGAGATAAATCTGTGGACTAAAATCACAAGGGTATTAAAAGAGGTCAACATCAAAGCTGCTTTCATAGAAAACCTGGAAGCTTTCTACAACAGATGGGAACATAAAAAGTCCGGGCTGAATGGTACTGCCCTTGATACTGGCCATGTAGTCAGAAACTGTAAGGCTGGAGATGATGTCCTGGTAGTCAGTAAATGGGGGGCTGATAGTGCTGTCCTGGGAGACAGTAATGGGGAAGCTGGAGGTGCTGTCCTGGGAGACAGTAATGGTGAAGCTGGAGGTGCTGTCCTGGGAGACAGTAATGGTGAAGCTGGAGATGCTGTCCTGGGAGACAGTAATGGGGAAGCTGGAGATGCTGTCCTGGGAGACAGTAATGGTGAAGCTGGAGATTTTGTCCAGGTAGTCGGGAATTATACGCAGGAAGGAATACATATGAATGACCTCATAGGGGACAGGAGCCATAGTAGGGAAACAAGTGTAGTCAAAGATAAGATAAAACCAATATTGCAAACTAGAAATACCGCAGGAAATAGCAAACAAGAGGACTCCACTAGCAATAGTGAGGATATATTACCAAAAACAAATGGTGGGAGCTCCATTGTTGGTGCTAGGGAGGATAGAAGTAAGACAGGGAAACATGCACCAACAGGGAATACAGTCACAGAAACCCAAGGCAAACGGAAACCAAGCCTGTGCACATACTATGCACTCGGTATCTGTTGGCATGGGAAATCTGGAAAAACAGATGGGACGTGCAACTATGACCACCCTAGGAAATGCCATGCCCATATGACAACAGGAAAATGCAAACTCCCTTCCTGTAAGCTTTTTCACCCTGAACTGTGTACCTCTTCAGTACAGGAAAGACTGTGCTATAACTTAAATTGCCAGGCATACCATCTAAAGGGGACAAAAAGATACAAAACATCCAGGCCATGGGAAAACCTGGGTAGCCACAGCCACTCAAGAGGGAGAGGTTTTTTAGTGCCAGGAAGGAAAAAAAACTGGCAGGAAATGGCAGAAATCGTACACCAAATCCAGTCATTCCTGGAGTGGAACCACAGTCGATGGCCTCCACTCCAAACCAACAGATACAGATACTAATGCCGGAAAAAAAATCCCCCCCCAGTACCAACAATACCACCAGTCCGATAACATTCTTCTTTGCAAATATACAGGGTCTAAAGCCAGCAACAAACAACAAAATACCTTTCATCCGTGGACTGCTTGCAGAGGCAAAGGCAATGTTCGCGGCTTTCACTGAGACCCACATAAAGGATCACTTGGACAACGAAATATGGATCCCAGGTTACAACCTATACAGATGTGACAGAGTGAACAGGCAAAAGGGGGGGGGGTTGGCCTGTACATTGCAGAGTCACTTGTTTGCACAGAACTGCTAAATGCCTCAAATGATGTAGTGGAAGTTTTAGCAGTAAAGGTCGAGAACCAAAACCTAGTCATTGTGATAGTGTACAAGCCTCCGGATGCAACATCCCAGCAATTCCAGGAACAGCTGTTAAAAATTGACCACTGTCTGGAAAACCTTCCAGCTCCTGCACCCAACATCTTGCTCCTGGGGGATTTCAACTTAAGGCACCTAAAATGGAGGAATATAGCAAATAATATTGTTGCAGAAATAACACCAGGAGGCAGCTCTGATGAAAACTCACACTCACGCGAGCTTTTAAATCTCTGCACAAAATTCAATTTAAACCAGCAAATAATAGAGCCTACTAGACTGGAGAATACACTAGACCTCATCTTCACTAACAATGATGATCTGATAAGAAATATCACCATATCAAAAACAATATACTCAGATCACAACATAATTGAGGTTCAGTCATGTATGCGCGGAGCCCCAGACCGACATAATGAGATTAGTCACGAGGGAGCATTCACCAAATTCAACTTCAATAACAAAAACATAAAGTGGGACCAATTAAACCAAGTCCTAACCGATATAAGCTGGGAAGATATACTAAGCAACACAGACCCCAACTTATGCCTAGAACAGATTAACTCGGTAGCACTCGATGTATGCACAAGGCTTATTCCTCTAAGAAAAAGGAGGAGTAGATGTAAAACAGAAAGAGACAGGCGCTCCCTTTACAGGCGACGGAAAAGAATAACAGAGCGGCTAAAAGAGGTCAATATATCTGAAATGCGTAGGGAGACACTGGTCAGAGAAATTGCAAGCATCGAACTTAAGCTAAAAGAATCCTTTAGGAGTCAGGAATCGCGGGAAGAACTAAAAGCCATAAATGAAATCGAAAGAAACCCAAAGTATTTCTTCTCCTATGCCAAATCAAAATCGAGAACAACGTCCAGTATTGGGCCCCTACTTAAACAAGATGGGTCCTACACAGATGACAACAAGGAAATGAGTGAGCTACTCAAGTCCCAATATGACTCAGTTTTTAGCAAGCCGCTAACCAGACTGAGAGTCGAAGAACAAAATGATTTTTTTATGAGAGAGCCACAAAATTTGATTAACACAAGCCTATCCGATGTTATCCTGACGCCAAATGACTTCGAACAGGCGATAAATGACATGCCCATGCACTCTGCCCCAGGGCCAGACTCATGGAACTCTGTGTTCATCAAGAACTACAAGAAGCCCCTATCACGAGCCTTTTCCATCCTATGGAGAGGGAGCATGGACACGGGGGTCGTCCCAGTTACTAAAAACAACAGACATAGCCCCACTCCACAAAGGGGGCAGTAAAGCAACAGCAAAGAACTACAGACCAATAGCACTAACATCCCATATCATAAAAATCTTTGAAAGGGTCCTAAGAAGCAAGATCACCACGCATCTAGAAACCCATCAGTTACACAACCCAGGGCAACATGGGTTTAGAACAGGTCGCTCCTGTCTGTCTCAACTATTGGACCACTACGACAAGGTCCTAAATGCACTAGAAGACAAAAAGAATGCAGATGTAATATATACAGACTTTGCAAAAGCCTTCGACAAGTGTGACCATGGCGTAATAGCGCACAAAATGCGTGCTAAAGGAATAACAGGAAAAGTCGGTCGATGGATCTATAATTTCCTCACTAACAGAACACAGAGAGTAGTCGTCAACAGAGTAAAGTCCGAGGCAGCTACGGTGAAAAGCTCTGTTCCACAAGGCACAGTACTCGCTCCCATCTTGTTCCTCATCCTTATATCCGACATAGACAAGGATGTCAGCCACAGCACCGTGTCTTCCTTTGCAGATGACACCCGAATCTGCATGACAGTGTCTTCCATTGCAGACACTGCAAAGCTCCAGGCAGACATCAACCAAATCTTTCAGTGGGCTGCAGAAAACAATATGAAGTTCAACGATGAGAAATTTCAATTACTCAGATATGGTAAACATGAGGAAATTAAATCTTCATCAGAGTACAAAACAAATTCTGGCCACAAAATAGAGCGAAACACCAACGTCAAAGAGCTGGGAGTGATCATGTCGGAGGATCTCACCTTCAAGGACCATAACATTGTATCAATCGCATCTGCTAGAAAAATGACAGGATGGATAATGAGAACCTTCAAAACTAGGGAGGCCAAGCCCATGATGACACTCTTCAGGTCACTTGTTCTATCTAGGCTGGAATATTGCTGCACACTAACAGCACCTTTCAAGGCAGGTGAAATTGCCGACCTAGAAAATGTACAGAGAACTTTCACGGCGCGCATAACGGAGATAAAACACCTCAATTATTGGGAGCGCTTGAGGTTCCTAAACCTGTATTCCCTGGAACGCAGGAGGGAGAGATACATGATTATATACACCTGGAAAATCCTAGAGGGACTAGTACCGAACTTGCACACGAAAATCACCCACTACGAAAGCAAAAGACTTGGCAGACGATGCACCATCCCCCCAATGAAAAGCAGGGGTGTCACTAGCACGTTAAGAGACCATACAATAAGTGTCAGGGGCCCGAGACTGTTCAACTGCCTCCCAGCACACATAAGGGGGATTACCAACAGACCCCTGGCAGTCTTCAAGCTGGCACTGGACAAGCACCTAAAGTCAGTTCCGGATCAGCCGGGCTGTGGCTGGTATGTTGGTTTGCGTGCAGCCAGCAGCAACAGCCTGGTTGATCAGGCTCTGATCCACCAGGAGGCCTGGTCTCAGACCGGGCCGCGGGGGCGTTGACCCCCGGAACTCTCTCCAGGTAAACTCCAGGTAAACCTGGTTCGCTGGTTGGGGGAGATAGCCTGTAAATGAGGGTGTGTACATGCGCCGAATAAAGGTTACGTACTCTTTGCATGTCACAGTCACCCTTCCAGCCTCCCTGTCGCCCTTCCAGCTTCCCTGTCACCCTTCCAGCCTCCCTGCCACCCCCCTGCTTAATCTTACTGTATTAGGGTGATGTTTATTTATAGAATACCTTTTCAGATAACGTTTAAAGTCTGAATATATATCGGGCTGTATATGTCCTTAGTTGTCAGTTTGTATTAAAGGAACTGGTACATTAGTTTCCATGTGATAACTTGTGAATATCACTTTCCCCTTAGCTTATAATCTTCAGCGCTAATATTTAGATTCATGCCTCAATCTGCGCTGTGCCTTTTGCGTTCATTGAGGTACAGGGATGGGCCGGGATTAGGCAGTAGTGTTGTGCAGCGACCCAGATATATCGAATTATTATTATTATTATTAATATTATTATCATTATCATCGAGGATACGGTAGGAGTCATACAGCGTATTGAGAATGAAAGGCAATCGGGTTGAATCCAAGGAAGGGACAGACCACTACCACTTTCTTGAACCAAGAATCCTGTGTTTCATCATGGCCCCTGTGAGTGTGTTTGAGGAGTGACCTTGCACTACACGTCATCCAGGAGGAGTGACCTTGCACTACACGTCATCCAGGAGGAGTGACCTTGCACTACACGTCATCCAGGTGACCTTGCACTACACGTCATCCAGGTGACCTACACACCAGACTGGTGATCATACACTACACAATACACTAACAGCGGCTCCTACAGCCAGGGTCAACAAAGTCATTAACAATTATAATTCACCAGTAGTGGGCGTCTGGTGACTTGCTAATATTTATAGATATTAGCAATTTACAGCAGAACTATGTTAAAGTGAGCAGATAGCAAGGTTAAGAGGATGAGGGATATTAATCCACATAGCAGCATAAGCAATAATAATTAGCTCATTCAAAACTATATGAATAAAATCGTTAGTACCGTCATCGTTTACATATCTCATGCTCGTTTCTTAATATTGTATGGTAATTATCTTCACCCACTTGTTGATGACATCAGTGTGACCACTGTGAATGAAGAGTAGGCTGAGAGCCTTACCTTTTTCTCTCTCTCTCTCTGTCTCTCTCTTTCTCTGTCTCTCTGTCTGTCTCTGTCTTTCTGTCTCTGTCTCTCTTTCTCTGTCTCTCTGTCTCTTTAGGCCTGACCCATCTCTCTGACACTGGTGCTCTCCAGAGTTCAACCATAGACAGTAACAGCCTTCGCTGAACGGTGTTTTTTTTCTCGTAACAGATGTCGTCGATACATAAAGTCATATGCTATTTGGGTTTCCTCTTGTACTCCCTCTATTACACACACACACACACACACACACACACTCATACACACACACACACACTCACACCCATACACACACACATACACACACACACATTGTCCTACGAAGAAAGGTTGAGGGAAATTGGCCTGACGACACTGGAGGCCAGGAGGGTCAGGGGAGACATGATAACGACATACAAAATACTGCGCGGAATAGACAAGGTGGACAAAGACAGGATGTTCCAGAGATGGGACACAGACACAAGAGGTCACAATTGGAAGTTGAAGACTCAGATGAATCAAAGGGATGTTAGGAAGTATTTCTTCAGTCGCAGAGTAGTCAGGCCGTGGAATAGCCTAGAAAGTAACGTAGTGGAGGCGGGAACCATACATAGTTTTAAGGCGAGGTATGATAAAGCTCATGGGGCAGGGAGAGAGAGGACCTAGTAGCAATCAGCGAAGAGGCGAGGCCAGGAGCTATGACTCGACCCCTGCAACCACAAATAGGTGAGTACAAATAGGTGAGTACACACACACACACACACACACACACACACACACACACAAAGAGGACAGAAGACAACAGGAGAACGGGCCATGAACTACTGTACTTGGGGACGAAGAGAAGACACTGAAAGATAATTTGGCGACATAACAACTGCATCATAGCCACATAAGAAGGAAAATAACTATGAAGGACCAAATGATAAAGCCGGAGAAGGAAGGAACACTACTGGCAATAGATAACAGAGAGGGGTGAGAATAGTTAAACTGGAACCTTGAGAAGGTATTGCTAGAGGCGCAAGATATGATGCCAGATATTGTAGATATGATGCCAGGTACCGCAGATATGATGCCAGGTATCACAGATATGATGCTAGGTATCACAGATATAATGCCAGGTATCACAGATATGATGCCAGGTATCACAGATATAATGCCAGGTATCACAGATATGATGCCAGGTATCACAGATATAATGCCAGGTATCACAGATATGATGCCAGGTATCACAGATATGATGCCAGGTATCACAGATATGATGCCAGGTATCACAGATATAATGCCAGGTATCACAGATATGATGCCAGGTATCACAGATATGATGCCAGGTATCACAGATATGATGCCAGGTATCACAGATATGATGCCAGGTATCACAGATATGATGCCAGGTATCACAGATATGATGCCAGGTATCACAGATATAATGCCAGGTATCACAGATATGATGCCAGGTATCACAGATATAATGCCAGGTATCACAGATATAATGCCAGGTATCACAGATATGATGCCAGGTATCACAGATATAATGCCAGGTATCACAGATATGATGCCAGGTATCACAGATATGATGCCAGGTATCACAGATATAATGCCAGGTATCACAGATATGATGCCAGGTATCACAGATATAATGCCAGGTATCACAGATATGATGCCAGGTATCACAGATATGATGCCAGGTATCACAGATATAATGCCAGGTATCACAGATATGATGCCAGGTATCACAGATATGATGCCAGGTATCACAGATATAATGCCAGGTATCACAGATATGATGCCAGGTATCACAGATATAATGCCAGGTATCACAGATATGATGCCAGGTATCACAGATATGATGCCAGGTATCACAGATATAATGCCAGGTATCACAGATATGATGCCAGGTATCACAGATATGATGCCAGGTATCACAGATATAATGCCAGGTATCACAGATATGATGCCAGGTATCACAGATATAATGCCAGGTATCACAGATATGATGCCAGGTATCACAGATATGATGCCAGGTATCACAGATATAATGCCAGGTATCACAGATATGATGCCAGGTATCACAGATATAATGCCAGGTATCACAGATATGATGCCAGGTATCACAGATATGATGCCAGGTATCACAGATATAATGCCAGGTATCACAGATATAATGCCAGGTATCACAGATATAATGCCAGGTATCACAGATATGATGCCAGGTATCACAGATATAATGCCAGGTATCACAGATATGATGCCAGGTATCACAGATATGATGCCAGGTATCACAGATATGATGCCAGGTATCACAGATATAATGCCAGGTATCACAGATATAATGCCAGGTATCACAGATATGATGCCAGGTATCACAGATATAATGCCAGGTATCACAGATATGATGCCAGGTATCACAGATATGATGCCAGGTATCACAGATATAATGCCAGGTATCACAGATATGATGCCAGGTATCACAGATATAATGCCAGGTATCACAGATATGATGCCAGGTATCACAGATATGATGCCAGGTATCACAGATATAATGCCAGGTATCACAGATATGATGCCAGGTATCACAGATATGATGCCAGGTATCACAGATATAATGCCAGGTATCACAGATATGATGCCAGGTATCACAGATATAATGCCAGGTATCACAGATATGATGCCAGGTATCACAGATATGATGCCAGGTATCACAGATATAATGCCAGGTATCACAGATATGATGCCAGGTATCACAGATATAATGCCAGGTATCACAGATATGATGCCAGGTATCACAGATATGATGCCAGGTATCACAGATATAATGCCAGGTATCACAGATATGATGCCAGGTATCACAGATATGATGCCAGGTATCACAGATATAATGCCAGGTATCACAGATATGATGCCAGGTATCACAGATATAATGCCAGGTATCACAGATATGATGCCAGGTATCACAGATATGATGCCAGGTATCACAGATATAATGCCAGGTATCACAGATATGATGCCAGGTATCACAGATATGATGCCAGGTATCACAGATATGATGCCAGGTATCACAGATATAATGCCAGGTATCACAGATATAATGCCAGGTATCACAGATATGATGCCAGGTATCACAGATATGATGCCAGGTATCACAGATATGATGCCAGGTATCACAGATATAATGCCAGGTATCACAGATATGATGCCAGGTATCACAGATATGATGCCAGGTATCACAGATATAATGCCAGGTATCACAGATATGATGCCAGGTATCACAGATATAATGCCAGGTATCACAGATATGATGCCAGGTATCACAGATATGATGCCAGGTATCACAGATATAATGCCAGGTATCACAGATATGATGCCAGGTATCACAGATATGATGCCAGGTATCACAGATATAATGCCAGGTATCACAGATATGATGCCAGGTATCACAGATATGATGCCAGGTATCACAGATATGATGCCAGGTATCACAGATATAATGCCAGGTATCACAGATATGATGCCAGGTATCACAGATATGATGCCAGGTATCACAGATATAATGCCAGGTATCACAGATATAATGCCAGGTATCACAGATATGATGCCAGGTATCACAGATATAATGCCAGGTATCACAGATATGATGCCAGGTATCACAGATATGATGCCAGGTATCACAGATATGATGCCAGGTATCACAGATATGATGCCAGGTATCACAGATATGATGCCAGGTATCACAGATATAATGCCAGGTATCACAGATATGATGCCAGGTATCACAGATATGATGCCAGGTATCACAGATATGATGCCAGGTATCACAGATATAATGCCAGGTATCACAGATATGATGCCAGGTATCACAGATATGATGCCAGGTATCACAGATATAATGCCAGGTATCACAGATATAATGCCAGGTATCACAGATATGATGCCAGGTATCACAGATATAATGCCAGGTATCACAGATATGATGCCAGGTATCACAGATATGATGCCAGGTATCACAGATATGATGCCAGGTATCACAGATATAATGCCAGGTATCACAGATATAATGCCAGGTATCACAGATATGATGCCAGGTATCACAGATATAATGCCAGGTATCACAGATATGATGCCAGGTATCACAGATATGATGCCAGGTATCACAGATATAATGCCAGGTATCACAGATATGATGCCAGGTATCACAGATATGATGCCAGGTATCACAGATATAATGCCAGGTACCACAGATATGATGCCAGGTATCACAGATATGATGCCAGGTATCACAGATATGATGCCAGGTATCACAGATATAATGCCAGGTATCACAGATATGATGCCAGGTATCACAGATATAATGCCAGGTATCACAGATATGATGCCAGGTATCACAGATATAATGCCAGGTATCACAGATATAATGCCAGGTATCACAGATATGATGCCAGGTATCACAGATATAATGCCAGGTATCACAGATATGATGCCAGGTATCACAGATATGATGCCAGGTATCACAGATATGATGCCAGGTATCACAGATATGATGCCAGGTATCACAGATATAATGCCAGGTATCACAGATATGATGCCAGGTATCACAGATATAATGCCAGGTATCACAGATATGATGCCAGGTATCACAGATATAATGCCAGGTATCACAGATATAATGCCAGGTATCACAGATATGATACCAGGTATCACAGATATAATGCCAGGTATCACAGATATGATGCCAGGTATCACAGATATGATGCCAGGTACCACAGATATGATGCCAGGTATCACAGATATGATGCCAGGTATCACAGATATAATGCCAGGTATCACAGATATAATGCCAGGTATCACAGATATAATGCCAGGTATCACAGATATGATGCCAGGTATCACAGATATGATGCCAGGTATCACAGATATGATGCCAGGTATCACAGATATGATGCCAGGTATCACAGATATGATGCCAGGTATCACAGATATAATGCCAGGTATCACAGATATGATGTCAGGTATCACAGATATAATGCCAGGTATCACAGATATAATGCCAGGTATCACAGATATGATGCCAGGTATCACAGATATGATGCCAGGTATCACAGATATAATGCCAGGTATCACAGATATAATGCCAGGTATCACAGATATGATGCCAGGTATCACAGATATGATGCCAGGTATCACAGATATAATGCCAGGTATCACAGATATAATGCCAGGTATCACAGATATGATGCCAGGTATCACAGTAACAATGACAGATCAACCCACAGTTGAAAAAAAAACGATACGCACGACAGAGGAACGGGTGAAGAAAATAGTACAGAAATTGAACATAGTAAAATCAGTGGGACCTGACAACATGTCTTCGTGGGTACTACACGAAGTAGCAGAGCCAGTATAAAAGTCTATAACTAAGGCCTTCAACGAGTCGCTAGAGATGAAACATTATCCAACTTCCTGCTGGAAGCTGGATAATGTAATCTTCAGTATTTATGAATAGGGTTAGACAGGAGGTGCTACATGCCGGTAAGTTTATTTAGGTACAGGTACACATAAGTACATAGTGTAAAGTACCTAGGATAAATCCATAAAAGCCAGACACAGTGACTTATATCCATTGGTTTCCTGTAACTGATAAGGAAGAAAATTGCCAGCTGGAGGATACTAAATCACCTAGAGAGGAGGAACTTCGTCAGGAAAGACAGCAACATAGAGATCTATGACAGAATAACTAAGAAGGAGAGACATGGATGGGAAAACTGTATATTCCTGGACTGCAAGAAAGCAGGTAACATTTTTCTACCAAACGAATGAAAGGAGAAGTCGTACAGTTGTTCAAAGCTTTCCAGAAAGATAGAAAAGGAGATGATATACTCCAAGAGATGTATACCTCTGTATATACACACTTCAGAGTTTTCTTTAATTCCTATTAGGGATTGAAGTATTCTTGACTGGTGACGTACAGTTTACACTAGCTTTAATGACTCTTGTATAGTCGATAAGCTTTAAACCCAATTAACGAGGTAATCAGAAGACAAGGAGTGACAGTACGGGAGGTAACTATACAGTTGTATTAAGGTAAAAAGTGGTCTTCCCCAAGGATCAGTGCTAGACACATTACTTTTTTTATATATGTAAGTGACCTGCTACATGGAATCGAATCCTATGTGTTTCTGACTGCAGATGATGTAAAACTGCTGAGAAGAATACGCACAAGTAAGGATGGTGTGACCCGCCAGAGATTTAGACACGTAACAAGGATGGTTAAGTAGTGGCTGATGGAGGTCTATTCAAACACGTGAAGGTTATGAAATTTGGTGAAGGGTAGGAGAGATCGGAGACCAGATACAGACTAGGTCACTAGGAGATGAGAAGCTATGTGCATCAACGAAAAAAGGCGCTCTAGGATTACTCTGAACATATCGCCAGACGAGTACATAAACCTTATGAGGCTGGCCAATCTCAGGGTAGCCTTCAGGAACCTTGACAAAGAAGCTTCTAGAGCTGTATGTAACGTACGTCAGGCCTATCTTAGAATATACACCACTAGCTTGGAGTTACTTCCTGAATAAGCCTGCACAGAGCCTTGAAAAGATGCAAAGGCTGGCATTTAGACGTGTCCCAGAACTAAGAGAGATACACCATGGGAAGAGACTACAGAAAGTGAAAAAAGAGACTCTGGAAGAGAGACGAATAATGGGGACATAATTACAGTGTATAAAATAATCAAGACTGGGTACTAGGTTGGTAGATAGCAATCACCCAGGGAGATACTACCATCCTGTGGTAGTAGGTTGGTAGACAGCAATCACCCAGGGAGATACTACCATCCTGTGGTAGTAGGTTGGTAGACAGCAATCACCCAGGGAGATACTACCATCCTGTGGTAGTAGGTTGGTAGACAGCAATCACCCAGGGAGGTACTACCATCCTGTGGTAGTAGGTTGGTAGACAGCAATCACCCAGGGAGGTACTACCATCCTGTGGTAGTAGGTTGGTAGACAGCAATCACCCAGGGAGGTACTACCATCCTGTGGTAGTAGGTTGGTAGACAGCAATCACCCAGGGAGGTACTACCATCCTGTGGTAGTAGGCTGGTAGACAGCAATCACCCAGGGAGATACTACCATCCTGTGGTAGTAGGTTGGTAGATAGCAATCACCCAGGGAGATACTACCATCCTGTGGTAGTAGGTTGGTAGACAGCAATCACCCAGGGAGGTACTACCATCCTGTGGTAGTAGGCTGGTAGACAGCAATCACCCAGGGAGATACTACCATCCTGTGGTAGTAGGTTCGTAGACAGCAATCACCCAGGGAGATACTACCATCCTGTGGTAGTAGGTTCGTAGAGAGCAATCACCCAGGGAGGTACTACCATCCTGTGGTAGTAGGTTGGTAGACAGCAATCACCCAGGGAGATACTACCATCCTGTGGTAGTAGGTTGGTAGACAGCAATCACCCAGGGAGGTACTACCATCCTGTGGTAGTAGGTTCGTAGACAGCAATCACCCAGGGAGATACTACCATCCTGTGGTAGTAGGTTGGTAGACAGCTATCACCCAGGGAGGTACTACCATCCTGTGGTAGTAGGTTCGTAGACAGCAATCACCCAGGGAGGTACTACCATCCTGTGGTAGTAGGTTGGTAGACAGCAATCACCCAGGGAGATACTACCATCCTGTGGTAGTAGGTTGGTAGACAGCAATCACCCAGGGAGGTACTACTATCCTGTGGTAGTAGGTTGGTAGACAGCAATCACCCAGGGAGGTACTACCATCCTGTGGCAGTAGGCTGGTAGACAGCAATCACCCAGGGAGGTACTAATATCCTGTGGTAGTAGGTTGGTAGATAGCAATCACCCAGGGAGGTACTACCATCCTGTGGCAGTAGGCTGGTAGACAGCAATCACCCAGGGAGGTACTACCATCCTGTGGTAGTAGGTTGGTAGACAGTAATCACCCAGGGAGGTAGTACCATCCTGTGGTAGTAGGTTGGTAGATAGCAATCACCCAGGGAGGTACTACCATCCTGTGGTAGTAGGTTGGTAAACAGCAATCACCCAGGGAGGTATTACCATCCTGTGGTAGTAGGATGGTAGACAGCAATCACCCAGGGAGGTATTACCTTCCTGTGGTAGTAGGTTGGTAGACAACAATCACCCAGGGACGTATTACCATCCTGTGGTAGTAGGTTGGTAGACAGCAATCACCCAGAGAGGTACTACCATCCTGTGGTAGTAGGTTGGTAGACAGTAACCACACAGGGAGGTATTACCATCCTGTGCTAGTAGGTTGGTAGACAGCAATCACCCAGGGAGGTACTACCATCCTGTGGTAGTAGGCTGGTAGACAGCAATCACCCACGGAGATACTACCATCCTGTGGTAGTAGGTTGGTAGATAGTAATCACCCAGGGAGATACTACCATCCTGTGGTAGTAGGTTGGTAGACAGCAATCACCCAGGGAGGTACTACCATCCTGTGGTAGTAGGCTGGTAGACAGCAATCACCCAGGGAGATACTACCATCCTGTGGTAGTAGGTTGGTAGACAGCAATCACCCAGGGAGGTACTACCATCCTGTGGTAGTAGGCTGGTAGACAGCAATCACCCAGGGAGATACTACCATCCTGTGGTAGTAGGTTGGTAGATAGCAATCACCCAGGAAGATACTACCATCCTGTGGTAGTAGGTTGGTAGACAGCAATCACCCAGGGAGGTACTACCATCCTGTGGTAGTAGGCTGGTAGACAGCAATCACCCAGGGAGATACTACCATCCTGTGGTAGCAGGCTGGTAGACAGCAATCACCCAGGGAGATACTACCATCCTGTGGTAGTAGGTTCGTAGAGAGCAATCACCCAGGGAGGTACTACCATCCTGTGGTAGTAGGTTGGTAGACAGCAATCACCCAGGGAGATACTACCATCCTGTGGTAGTAGGTTGGTAGACAGCAATCACCCAGGGAGGTACTACCATCCTGTGGTAGTAGGTTCGTAGACAGCAATCACCCAGGGAGATACTACCATCCTGTGGTAGTAGGTTGGTAGACAGCTATCACCCAGGGAGGTACTACCATCCTGTGGTAGTAGGTTCGTAGACAGCAATCACCCAGGGAGATACTACCATCCTGTGGTAGTAGGTTGGTAGACAGCAATCACCCAGGGAGGTACTACCATCCTGTGGTAGTAGGTTGGTAGACAGCAATCACCCAGGGAGGTACTACCATCCTGTGGCAGTAGGCTGGTAGACAGCAATCACCCAGGGAGGTACTAATATCCTGTGGTAGTAGGTTGGTAGATAGCAATCACCCAGGGAGGTACTACCATCCTGTGGCAGTAGGCTGGTAGACAACAATCACCCAGGGACGTACTACCATCCTGTGGTAGTAGGTTGGTAGACAGTAATCACCCAGGGAGGTAGTACCATCCTGTGGTAGTAGGTTGGTAGATAGCAATCACCCAGGGAGGTACTACCATCCTGTGGTAGTAGGTTGGTAAACAGCAATCACCCAGGGAGGTATTACCATCCTGTGGTAGTAGGATGGTAGACAGCAATCACCCAGGGAGGTATTACCATCCTGTGGTAGTAGGTTGGTAGACAACAATCACCCAGGGACGTATTACCATCCTGTGGTAGTAGGTTGGTAGACAGCAATCACCCAGAGAGGTACTACCATCCTGTGGTAGTAGGTTGGTAGACAGTAACCACACAGGGAGGTATTACCATCCTGTGCTAGTAGGTTGGTAGACAGCAATCACCCAGGGAGGTGCTACCATCCTGTGGTAGTAGGTTGATAGACAGTAATCACCCAGGGAGGTATTACCATCCTGTGGTAGTAGGTTGGTAGACAGCAATCACCCAGAGAGGTACTACCATCCTGTGGTAGTAGGTTGGTAGACAGTAACCACCCAGGGAGGTACTACCGACCTGTGGTAGTAGGTTGGTAGACAGCAATCACCCAGGGAGGTATTACCTTCCTGTGGTAGTAGGTTGGTAGACAGAAATCACCCAGGGAGGTAGTATCATCCTGTGGTAGTAGGTTGGTAGACAGCAATCACCCAGAGAGGTACTACCATCCTGTGGTAGTAGGTTGGTAGACAGCAATCACCCAGGGAGGTATTACCATCCTGTGGTAGTAGGTTGGTAGACAGCAATCACCCAGGGAGGTAGTACCATCCTGTGGTAATAGGTTGATAGACAGTAATCACCCAGGGAGGTATTACCATCCTGTGGTAGTAGATTGGTAGACATCAATCACCCAGAGAGGTACTACCATCCGGTGGTAGTAGGTTGATAGACAGCAATCACCCAGGGAGGTAGTACCATCCTGTGGTAGTAGGTTGATAGACAGTAATCACCCAGGGAGGTATTACCATCCTGTGGTAGTAGGTTGGTAGACAACAATCACCCAGGGAGGTACTACCGTCCCGTGGTAGTAGGTTGGTAGACAGCAATCACCCAGGGAGGTAGTACCATCCTGTGGTAGTAGGTTGGTAGACACCAATCACCCAGGGAGGTACTACCATCCTGTGGTAGTAAGTTGGTAGACAGCAATCACCCAGGGAGGTGCTACCATCCTGTGGTAGTAGGTTGATATACAGTAATCACCCAGGGAGGTATTACCATCCTGTGGTAGTAGGTTGGTAGACAGAAATCACCCAGAGAGGTACTACCATCCTGTGGTAGTAGGTTGGTAGACAGTAACCACCCAGAGAGGTGCTACCGTCCTGTGGTAGTAGGTTGGTAAACAGCAATCACCCAGGCAGGTATTATCATCCTGTGGTAGTAGGCTGGTAGACAGCAATCACCCAGGGAGGTACTACCATCCTGTGGTAGTAGGTTCGTAGACAGCAATCACCCAGGGAGGTACTACCATCCTGTGGTAGTAGGTTGGTAGACAGCAATCACCCAGGGAGGTACTAATATCCTGTGGTAGTAGGTTGGTAGATAGCAATCACCCAGGGAGGTACTACCATCCTGTGGTAGTAGGCTGGTAGACAGCAATCACCCAGGGAGGTACTACCATCCTGTGGTAGTAGGTTGGTAGACAGTAATCACCCAGGGAGGTAGTACCATCCTGTGGTAGTAGGTTGGTAGACAGCAATCACTCAGGGAGGTACTACCATCCTGTGGTAGTAGGTTGGTAAACAGGAATCACCCAGGGAGGTATTACCATCCTGTGGTAGTAGGATGGTAGACAGCAATCACCCAGGGAGGTATTACCATCCTGTGGTAGTAGGTTGGTAGACAACAATCACCCAGGGACGTATTACCATCCTGTGCTAGTAGGTTGGTAGACAGCAATCACCCAGGGAGGTGCTACCATCCTGTGGTAGTAGGTTGATAGACAGTAATCACCCAGGGAGGTATTACCATCCTGTGGTAGTAGGTTGGTAGACAGTAACCACCCAGGGAGGTACTACCGACCTGTGGTAGTAGGTTGGTAGACAGCAATCGCCCAGGGAGGTATTACCTTCCTGTGGTAGTAGGTTGGTAGACAGCAATCACCCAGGGAGGTAGTATCATCCTGTGGTAGTAGGTTGGTAGACAGCAATCACCCAGAGAAGTACTACCATCCTGTGGTAGTAGGTTGGTAGACAGCAATCACCCAGGGAGGTAGTACCATCATGTGGTAGTAGGTTGATAGACAGTAATCACCCACTGAGGTATTACCATCCTGTGGTAGTAGGTTGGTGGACAGCAATCACCCAGGGAGGTACTACCGTCCTGTGGTAGTAGGTTGGCAGACAGCAGTCACCCAGGGAGGTACTACCGTCCTGTGGTAGTAGGTTGGTAGACAGCAATCACCCAGGGAGGTAGTACCATCCTGTGGTAGTAGGTTGGTAGACACCAATCACCCAGGGAGGTACTACCATCCTGTGGTAGTAAGTTGGTAGACAGCAATCACCCAGGGAGGTGCTACCATCCTGTGGTAGTAGGTTGATATACAGTAATCACCCAGGGAGGTATTACCATCCTGTGGTAGTAGGTTGGTAGACAGAAATCACCCAGAGAGGTACTACCATCCTGTGGTAGCAGGTTGGTAGACAGTAACCACCCAGGGAGGTACTACCGTCCTGTGGTAGTAGGTTGGTAGACAGCAACCACCCAGGGAGGTATTACCGTCCTGTGGTAGTAGGTTGGTAGACAGCAACCACCCAGGGAGGTACTACCATCCTGTGGTAGTAGGTTGGTAGACAGCAACCACCCAGGGAGGTACTACCATCCTGTGGTAGTAGGTTGGTAGACAGCAATCACCCAGGGAGGTACTACCATCCTGTGGTAGTAGGTTGGTAGACAGCAACCACCCAGGGAGGTACTACCGTCCTGTGGTAGTAGGTTGGTAGACAGCAACCACCCAGGGAGGTACTACCATCCTGTGGTAGTAGGTTGGTAGACAGCAACCACCCAGGGAGGTACTACCGTCCTGTGGTAGTAGGTTGGTAGACAGCAACCACCCAGGGAGGTACTACCATCCTGTGGTAGTAGGTTGGTAGACAGCAACCACCCAGGGAGGTACTACCGTCCTGTGGTAGTAGGTTGGTAGACAGCAACCACCCAGGGAGGTACTACCGTCCTGTGGTAGTAGGTTGGTAGACAGCAACCACCCAGGGAGGTACTACCATCCTGTGGTAGTAGGTTGGTAGACAGCAATCACCCAGGGAGGTACTACCATCCTGTGGTAGTAGGTTGGTAGACAGCAACCACCCAGGGAGGTACTACCATCCTGTGGTAGTAGGTTGGTAGACAGCAATCACCCAGGGAGGTACTACCATCCTGTGGTAGTAGGTTGGTAGACAGCAACCACCCAGGGAGGTACTACCATCCTGTGGTAGTAGGTTGGTAGACAGCAACCACCCAGGGAGGTACTACCGTCCTGTGGTAGTAGGTTGGTAGACAGCAACCACCCAGGGAGGTACTACCATCCTGTGGTAGTAGGTTGGTAGACAGCAACCACCCAGGGAGGTACTACCATCCTGTGGTAGTAGGTTGGTAGACAGCAACCACCCAGGGAGGTACTACCGTCCTGTGGTAGTAGGTTGGTAGACAGCAATCACCCAGGGAGGTACTACCGTCCTGTGGTAGTAGGTTGGTAGACAGCAACCACCCAGGGAGGTACTACCGTCCTGTGGTAGTAGGTTGGTAGACAGCAACCACCCAGGGAGGTACTACCGTCCTGTGGTAGTAGGTTGGTAGACAGCAACCACCCAGGGAGGTACTACCGTCCTGTGGTAGTAGGTTGGTAGACAGCAACCACCCAGGGAGGTACTACCGTCCTGTGGTAGTAGGTTGGTAGACAGCAACCACCCAGGGAGGTACTACCGTCCTGTGGTAGTAGGTTGGTAGACAGCAACCACCCAGGGAGGTACTACCGTCCTGTGGTAGTAGGTTGGTAGACAGCAACCACCCAGGGAGGTACTACCGTCCTGTGGTAGTAGGTTGGTAGACAGCAACCACCCAGGGAGGTACTACCGTCCTGTGGTAGTAGGTTGGTAGACAGCAACCACCCAGGGAGGTACTACCGTCCTGTGGTAGTAGGTTGGTAGACAGTAACCACCCAGGGAGGTACTACCGTCCTGTGGTAGTAGGTTGGTAGACAGCAACCACCCAGGGAGGTACTACCGTCCTGTGGTAGTAGGTTGGTAGACAGCAACCACCCAGGGAGGTACTACCATCCTGTGGTAGTAGGTTGGTAGACAGCAACCACCCAGGGAGGTACTACCGTCCTGTGGTAGTAGGTTGGTAGACAGCAATCACCCAGGGAGGTACTACCATCCTGTGGTAGTAGGTTGGTAGACAGCAACCACCCAGGGAGGTACTACCGTCCTGTGGTAGTAGGTTGGTAGACAGCAACCACCCAGGGAGGTACTACCGTCCTGTGGTAGTAGGTTGGTAGACAGCAACCACCCAGGGAGGTACTACCGTCCTGTGGTAGTAGGTTGGTAGACAGCAACCACCCAGGGAGGTACTACCGTCCTGTGGTAGTAGGTTGGTAGACAGCAACCACCCAGGGAGGTACTACCGTCCTGTGGTAGTAGGTTGGTAGACAGCAACCACCCAGGGAGGTACTACCGTCCTGTGGTAGTAGGTTGGTAGACAGCAACCACCCAGGGAGGTACTACCGTCCTGTGGTAGTAGGTTGGTAGACAGCAACCACCCAGGGAGGTACTACCGTCCTGTGGTAGTAGGTTGGTAGACAGCAACCACCCAGGGAGGTACTACCGTCCTGTGGTAGTAGGTTGGTAGACAGCAACCACCCAGGGAGGTACTACCGTCCTGTGGTAGTAGGTTGGTAGACAGCAACCACCCAGGGAGGTACTACCATCCTGTGGTAGTAGGTTGGTAGACAGCAACCACCCAGGGAGGTACTACCGTCCTGTGGTAGTAGGTTGGTAGACAGCAACCACCCAGGGAGGTACTACCGTCCTGTGGTAGTAGGTTGGTAGACAGCAACCACCCAGGGAGGTACTACCGTCCTGTGGTAGTAGGTTGGTAGACAGCAACCACCCAGGGAGGTACTACCGTCCTGTGGTAGTAGGTTGGTAGACAGCAACCACCCAGGGAGGTACTACCGTCCTGTGGTAGTAGGTTGGTAGACAGCAACCACCCAGGGAGGTACTACCGTCCTGTGGTAGTAGGTTGGTAGACAGCAACCACCCAGGGAGGTACTACCGTCCTGTGGTAGTAGGTTGGTAGACAGCAACCACCCAGGGAGGTACTACCGTCCTGTGGTAGTAGGTTGGTAGACAGCAACCACCCAGGGAGGTACTACCGTCCTGTGGTAGTAGGTTGGTAGACAGCAACCACCCAGGGAGGTACTACCGTCCTGTGGTAGTAGGTTGGTAGACAGCAACCACCCAGGGAGGTACTACCGTCCTGTGGTAGTAGGTTGGTAGACAGCAACCACCCAGGGAGGTACTACCGTCCTGTGGTAGTAGGTTGGTAGACAGCAACCACCCAGGGAGGTACTACCGTCCTGTGGTAGTAGGTTGGTAGACAGCAACCACCCAGGGAGGTACTACCGTCCTGTGGTAGTAGGTTGGTAGACAGCAACCACCCAGGGAGGTACTACCGTCCTGTGGTAGTAGGTTGGTAGACAGCAACCACCCAGGGAGGTACTACCGTCCTGTGGTAGTAGGTTGGTAGACAGCAACCACCCAGGGAGGTACTACCGTCCTGTGGTAGTAGGTTGGTAGACAGCAACCACCCAGGGAGGTACTACCGTCCTGTGGTAGTAGGTTGGTAGACAGCAACCACCCAGGGAGGTACTACCGTCCTGTGGTAGTAGGTTGGTAGACAGCAACCACCCAGGGAGGTACTACCGTCCTGTGGTAGTAGGTTGGTAGACAGCAACCACCCAGGGAGGTACTACCGTCCTGTGGTAGTAGGTTGGTAGACAGCAACCACCCAGGGAGGTACTACCGTCCTGTGGTAGTAGGTTGGTAGACAGCAACCACCCAGGGAGGTACTACCGTCCTGTGGTAGTAGGTTGGTAGACAGCAACCACCCAGGGAGGTACTACCGTCCTGTGGTAGTAGGTTGGTAGACAGCAACCACCCAGGGAGGTACTACCGTCCTGTGGTAGTAGGTTGGTAGACAGCAACCACCCAGGGAGGTACTACCGTCCTGTGGTAGTAGGTTGGTAGACAGCAACCACCCAGGGAGGTACTACCGTCCTGTGGTAGTAGGTTGGTAGACAGCAACCACCCAGGGAGGTACTACCGTCCTGTGGTAGTAGGTTGGTAGACAGCAACCACCCAGGGAGGTACTACCGTCCTGTGGTAGTAGGTTGGTAGACAGCAACCACCCAGGGAGGTACTACCGTCCTGTGGTAGTAGGTTGGTAGACAGCAACCACCCAGGGAGGTACTACCGTCCTGTGGTAGTAGGTTGGTAGACAGCAACCACCCAGGGAGGTACTACCGTCCTGTGGTAGTAGGTTGGTAGACAGCAACCACCCAGGGAGGTACTACCGTCCTGTGGTAGTAGGTTGGTAGACAGCAACCACCCAGGGAGGTACTACCGTCCTGTGGTAGTAGGTTGGTAGACAGCAACCACCCAGGGAGGTACTACCGTCCTGTGGTAGTAGGTTGGTAGACAGCAACCACCCAGGGAGGTACTACCGTCCTGTGGTAGTAGGTTGGTAGACAGCAACCACCCAGGGAGGTACTACCGTCCTGTGGTAGTAGGTTGGTAGACAGCAACCACCCAGGGAGGTACTACCGTCCTGTGGTAGTAGGTTGGTAGACAGCAACCACCCAGGGAGGTACTACCGTCCTGTGGTAGTAGGTTGGTAGACAGCAACCACCCAGGGAGGTACTACCGTCCTGTGGTAGTAGGTTGGTAGACAGCAACCACCCAGGGAGGTACTACCGTCCTGTGGTAGTAGGTTGGTAGACAGCAACCACCCAGGGAGGTACTACCGTCCTGTGGTAGTAGGTTGGTAGACAGCAACCACCCAGGGAGGTACTACCGTCCTGTGGTAGTAGGTTGGTAGACAGCAACCACCCAGGGAGGTACTACCGTCCTGTGGTAGTAGGTTGGTAGACAGCAACCACCCAGGGAGGTACTACCGTCCTGTGGTAGTAGGTTGGTAGACAGCAACCACCCAGGGAGGTACTACCGTCCTGTGGTAGTAGGTTGGTAGACAGCAACCACCCAGGGAGGTACTACCGTCCTGTGGTAGTAGGTTGGTAGACAGCAACCACCCAGGGAGGTACTACCGTCCTGTGGTAGTAGGTTGGTAGACAGCAACCACCCAGGGAGGTACTACCGTCCTGTGGTAGTAGGTTGGTAGACAGCAACCACCCAGGGAGGTACTACCATCCTGTGGTAGTAGGTTGGTAGACAGCAACCACCCAGGGAGGTACTACCGTCCTGTGGTAGTAGGTTGGTAGACAGCAACCACCCAGGGAGGTACTACCGTCCTGTGGTAGTAGGTTGGTAGACAGCAACCACCCAGGGAGGTACTACCGTCCTGTGGTAGTAGGTTGGTAGACAGCAACCACCCAGGGAGGTACTACCATCCTGTGGTAGTAGGTTGGTAGACAGCAACCACCCAGGGAGGTACTACCGTCCTGTGGTAGTAGGTTGGTAGACAGCAACCACCCAGGGAGGTACTACCGTCCTGTGGTAGTAGGTTGGTAGACAGCAACCACCCAGGGAGGTACTACCGTCCTGTGGTAGTAGGTTGGTAGACAGCAACCACCCAGGGAGGTACTACCGTCCTGTGGTAGTAGGTTGGTAGACAGCAACCACCCAGGGAGGTACTACCGTCCTGTGGTAGTAGGTTGGTAGACAGCAACCACCCAGGGAGGTACTACCGTCCTGTGGTAGTAGGTTGGTAGACAGCAACCACCCAGGGAGGTACTACCGTCCTGTGGTAGTAGGTTGGTAGACAGCAACCACCCAGGGAGGTACTACCGTCCTGTGGTAGTAGGTTGGTAGACAGCAACCACCCAGGGAGGTACTACCGTCCTGTGGTAGTAGGTTGGTAGACAGCAACCACCCAGGGAGGTACTACCGTCCTGTGGTAGTAGGTTGGTAGACAGCAACCACCCAGGGAGGTACTACCGTCCTGTGGTAGTAGGTTGGTAGACAGCAACCACCCAGGGAGGTACTACCGTCCTGTGGTAGTAGGTTGGTAGACAGCAACCACCCAGGGAGGTACTACCGTCCTGTGGTAGTAGGTTGGTAGACAGCAACCACCCAGGGAGGTACTACCGTCCTGTGGTAGTAGGTTGGTAGACAGCAACCACCCAGGGAGGTACTACCGTCCTGTGGTAGTAGGTTGGTAGACAGCAACCACCCAGGGAGGTACTACCGTCCTGTGGTAGTAGGTTGGTAGACAGCAACCACCCAGGGAGGTACTACCGTCCTGTGGTAGTAGGTTGGTAGACAGCAACCACCCAGGGAGGTACTACCGTCCTGTGGTAGTAGGTTGGTAGACAGCAACCACCCAGGGAGGTACTACCGTCCTGTGGTAGTAGGTTGGTAGACAGCAACCACCCAGGGAGGTACTACCGTCCTGTGGTAGTAGGTTGGTAGACAGCAACCACCCAGGGAGGTACTACCGTCCTGTGGTAGTAGGTTGGTAGACAGCAACCACCCAGGGAGGTACTACCGTCCTGTGGTAGTAGGTTGGTAGACAGCAACCACCCAGGGAGGTACTACCGTCCTGTGGTAGTAGGTTGGTAGACAGCAACCACCCAGGGAGGTACTACCGTCCTGTGGTAGTAGGTTGGTAGACAGCAACCACCCAGGGAGGTACTACCGTCCTGTGGTAGTAGGTTGGTAGACAGCAACCACCCAGGGAGGTACTACCGTCCTGTGGTAGTAGGTTGGTAGACAGCAACCACCCAGGGAGGTACTACCGTCCTGTGGTAGTAGGTTGGTAGACAGCAACCACCCAGGGAGGTACTACCGTCCTGTGGTAGTAGGTTGGTAGACAGCAACCACCCAGGGAGGTACTACCGTCCTGTGGTAGTAGGTTGGTAGACAGCAACCACCCAGGGAGGTACTACCGTCCTGTGGTAGTAGGTTGGTAGACAGCAACCACCCAGGGAGGTACTACCGTCCTGTGGTAGTAGGTTGGTAGACAGCAACCACCCAGGGAGGTACTACCGTCCTGTGGTAGTAGGTTGGTAGACAGCAACCACCCAGGGAGGTACTACCGTCCTGTGGTAGTAGGTTGGTAGACAGCAACCACCCAGGGAGGTACTACCGTCCTGTGGTAGTAGGTTGGTAGACAGCAACCACCCAGGGAGGTACTACCATCCTGTGGTAGTAGGTTGGTAGACAGCAACCACCCAGGGAGGTACTACCGTCCTGTGGTAGTAGGTTGGTAGACAGCAACCACCCAGGAAGGTACTACCGTCCTGTGGTAGTAGGTTGGTAGACAGCAACCACCCAGGGAGGTACTACCGTCCTGTGGTAGTAGGTTGGTAGACCGCAATCACCCAGGGAGGTAGTACCGTCCTGTGGTAGTAGGTTGGTAGACAGCAACCACCCAGGGAGGTACTACCATCCTGTGGTAGTAGGTTCGTAGACAGCAACCACCCAGGGAGGTACTACCATCCTGTGGTAGTAGGTTGGTAGACAGCAACCACCCAGGGAGGTACTACCGTCCTGTGGTAGTAGGTTGGTAGACAGCAACCACCCAGGGAGGTACTACCGTCCTGTGGTAGTAGGTTGGTAGACAGCAACCACCCAGGGAGGTACTACCGTCCTGTGGTAGTAGGTTGGTAGACAGCAACCACCCAGGGAGGTACTACCGTCCTGTGGTAGTAGGTTGGTAGACAGCAACCACCCAGGGAGGTACTACCGTCCTGTGGTAGTAGGTTGGTAGACAGCAACCACCCAGGGAGGTACTACCGTCCTGTGGTAGTAGGTTGGTAGACAGCAACCACCCAGGGAGGTACTACCGTCCTGTGGTAGTAGGTTGGTAGACAGCAACCACCCAGGGAGGTACTACCGTCCTGTGGTAGTAGGTTGGTAGACAGCAACCACCCAGGGAGGTACTACCATCCTGTGGTAGTAGGTTGGTAGACAGCAACCACCCAGGGAGGTACTACCGTCCTGTGGTAGTAGGTTGGTAGACAGCAACCACCCAGGGAGGTACTACCGTCCTGTGGTAGTAGGTTGGTAGACAGCAACCACCCAGGGAGGTACTACCGTCCTGTGGTAGTAGGTTGGTAGACAGCAACCACCCAGGGAGGTACTACCATCCTGTGGTAGTAGGTTGGTAGACAGCAACCACCCAGGGAGGTACTACCGTCCTGTGGTAGTAGGTTGGTAGACAGCAACCACCCAGGGAGGTACTACCGTCCTGTGGTAGTAGGTTGGTAGACAGCAACCACCCAGGGAGGTACTACCGTCCTGTGGTAGTAGGTTGGTAGACAGCAACCACCCAGGGAGGTACTACCGTCCTGTGGTAGTAGGTTGGTAGACAGCAACCACCCAGGGAGGTACTACCGTCCTGTGGTAGTAGGTTGGTAGACAGCAACCACCCAGGGAGGTACTACCGTCCTGTGGTAGTAGGTTGGTAGACAGCAACCACCCAGGGAGGTACTACCGTCCTGTGGTAGTAGGTTGGTAGACAGCAACCACCCAGGGAGGTACTACCGTCCTGTGGTAGTAGGTTGGTAGACAGCAACCACCCAGGGAGGTACTACCGTCCTGTGGTAGTAGGTTGGTAGACAGCAACCACCCAGGGAGGTACTACCGTCCTGTGGTAGTAGGTTGGTAGACAGCAACCACCCAGGGAGGTACTACCGTCCTGTGGTAGTAGGTTGGTAGACAGCAACCACCCAGGGAGGTACTACCGTCCTGTGGTAGTAGGTTGGTAGACAGCAACCACCCAGGGAGGTACTACCATCCTGTGGTAGTAGGTTGGTAGACAGCAACCACCCAGGGAGGTACTACCGTCCTGTGGTAGTAGGTTGGTAGACAGCAACCACCCAGGGAGGTACTACCATCCTGTGGTAGTAGGTTGGTAGACAGCAACCACCCAGGGAGGTACTACCGTCCTGTGGTAGTAGGTTGGTAGACAGCAACCACCCAGGGAGGTACTACCGTCCTGTGGTAGTAGGTTGGTAGACAGCAACCACCCAGGGAGGTACTACCGTCCTGTGGTAGTAGGTTGGTAGACAGCAACCACCCAGGGAGGTACTACCGTCCTGTGGTAGTAGGTTGGTAGACAGCAACCACCCAGGGAGGTACTACCGTCCTGTGGTAGTAGGTTGGTAGACAGCAACCACCCAGGGAGGTACTACCATCCTGTGGTAGTAGGTTGGTAGACAGCAACCACCCAGGGAGGTACTACCGTCCTGTGGTAGTAGGTTGGTAGACAGCAACCACCCAGGGAGGTACTACCATCCTGTGGTAGTAGGTTGGTAGACAGCAACCACCCAGGGAGGTACTACCGTCCTGTGGTAGTAGGTTGGTAGACAGCAACCACCCAGGGAGGTACTACCGTCCTGTGGTAGTAGGTTGGTAGACAGCAACCACCCAGGGAGGTACTACCGTCCTGTGGTAGTAGGTTGGTAGACAGCAACCACCCAGGGAGGTACTACCGTCCTGTGGTAGTAGGTTGGTAGACAGCAACCACCCAGGGAGGTACTACCGTCCTGTGGTAGTAGGTTGGTAGACAGCAACCACCCAGGGAGGTACTACCGTCCTGTGGTAGTAGGTTGGTAGACAGCAACCACCCAGGGAGGTACTACCGTCCTGTGGTAGTAGGTTGGTAGACAGCAACCACCCAGGGAGGTACTACCGTCCTGTGGTAGTAGGTTGGTAGACAGCAACCACCCAGGGAGGTACTACCATCCTGTGGTAGTAGGTTGGTAGACAGCAACCACCCAGGGAGGTACTACCGTCCTGTGGTAGTAGGTTGGTAGACAGCAACCACCCAGGGAGGTACTACCGTCCTGTGGTAGTAGGTTGGTAGACAGCAACCACCCAGGGAGGTACTACCGTCCTGTGGTAGTAGGTTGGTAGACAGCAACCACCCAGGGAGGTACTACCGTCCTGTGGTAGTAGGTTGGTAGACAGCAACCACCCAGGGAGGTACTACCGTCCTGTGGTAGTAGGTTGGTAGACAGCAACCACCCAGGGAGGTACTACCGTCCTGTGGTAGTAGGTTGGTAGACAGCAACCACCCAGGGAGGTACTACCGTCCTGTGGTAGTAGGTTGGTAGACAGCAACCACCCAGGGAGGTACTACCGTCCTGTGGTAGTAGGTTGGTAGACAGCAACCACCCAGGGAGGTACTACCGTCCTGTGGTAGTAGGTTGGTAGACAGCAACCACCCAGGGAGGTACTACCGTCCTGTGGTAGTAGGTTGGTAGACAGCAACCACCCAGGGAGGTACTACCGTCCTGTGGTAGTAGGTTGGTAGACAGCAACCACCCAGGGAGGTACTACCGTCCTGTGGTAGTAGGTTGGTAGACAGCAACCACCCAGGGAGGTACTACCGTCCTGTGGTAGTAGGTTGGTAGACAGCAACCACCCAGGGAGGTACTACCGTCCTGTGGTAGTAGGTTGGTAGACAGCAACCACCCAGGGAGGTACTACCGTCCTGTGGTAGTAGGTTGGTAGACAGCAACCACCCAGGGAGGTACTACCGTCCTGTGGTAGTAGGTTGGTAGACAGCAACCACCCAGGGAGGTACTACCGTCCTGTGGTAGTAGGTTGGTAGACAGCAACCACCCAGGGAGGTACTACCGTCCTGTGGTAGTAGGTTGGTAGACAGCAACCACCCAGGGAGGTACTACCGTCCTGTGGTAGTAGGTTGGTAGACAGCAACCACCCAGGGAGGTACTACCATCCTGTGGTAGTAGGTTGGTAGACAGCAACCACCCAGGGAGGTACTACCGTCCTGTGGTAGTAGGTTGGTAGACAGCAACCACCCAGGGAGGTACTACCGTCCTGTGGTAGTAGGTTGGTAGACAGCAACCACCCAGGGAGGTACTACCGTCCTGTGGTAGTAGGTTGGTAGACAGCAACCACCCAGGGAGGTACTACCGTCCTGTGGTAGTAGGTTGGTAGACAGCAACCACCCAGGGAGGTACTACCATCCTGTGGTAGTAGGTTGGTAGACAGCAACCACCCAGGGAGGTACTACCATCCTGTGGTAGTAGGTTGGTAGACAGCAACCACCCAGGGAGGTACTACCATCCTGTGGTAGTAGGTTGGTAGACAGCAACCACCCAGGGAGGTACTACCGTCCTGTGGTAGTAGGTTGGTAGACAGCAACCACCCAGGGAGGTACTACCGTCCTGTGGTAGTAGGTTGGTAGACAGCAACCACCCAGGGAGGTACTACCGTCCTGTGGTAGTAGGTTGGTAGACAGCAACCACCCAGGGAGGTACTACCATCCTGTGGTAGTAGGTTGGTAGACAGCAACCACCCAGGGAGGTACTACCGTCCTGTGGTAGTAGGTTGGTAGACAGCAACCACCCAGGGAGGTACTACCATCCTGTGGTAGTAGGTTGGTAGACAGCAACCACCCAGGGAGGTACTACCATCCTGTGGTAGTAGGTTGGTAGACAGCAACCACCCAGGGAGGTACTACCATCCTGTGGTAGTAGGTTGGTAGACAGCAACCACCCAGGGAGGTACTACCGTCCTGTGGTAGTAGGTTGGTAGACAGCAACCACCCAGGGAGGTACTACCATCCTGTGGTAGTAGGTTGGTAGACAACAACCACCCAGGGAGGTACTACCGTCCTGTGGTAGTAGGTTGGTAGACAGCAACCACCCAGGGAGGTACTACCGTCCTGTGGTAGTAGGTTGGTAGACAGCAACCACCCAGGGAGGTACTACCATCCTGTGGTAGTAGGTTGGTAGACAGCAACCACCCAGGGAGGTACTACCGTCCTGTGGTAGTAGGTTGGTAGACAGTAACCACCCAGGGAGGTACTACCATCCTGTGGTAGTAGGTTGGTAGACAACAACCACCCAGGGAGGTACTACCATCCTGTGGTAGTAGGTTGGTAGACAGCAACCACCCAGGGAGGTACTACCGTCCTGTGGTAGTAGGTTGGTAGACAGCAACCACCCAGGGAGGTACTACCATCCTGTGGTAGTAGGTTGGTAGACAGCAACCACCCAGGGAGGTACTACCATCCTGTGGTAGTAGGTTGGTAGACAGCAACCACCCAGGGAGGTACTACCGTCCTGTGGTAGTAGGTTGGTAGACAGCAACCACCCAGGGAGGTACTACCGTCCTGTGGTAGTAGGTTGGTAGACAGCAACCACCCAGGGAGGTACTACCATCCTGTGGTAGTAGGTTGGTAGACAGCAACCACCCAGGGAGGTACTACCATCCTGTGGTAGTAGGTTGGTAGACAGCAACCACCCAGGGAGGTACTACCATCCTGTGGTAGTAGGTTGGTAGACAGCAACCACCCAGGGAGGTACTACCATCCTGTGGTAGTAGGTTGGTAGACAGCAACCACCCAGGGAGGTACTACCGTCCTGTGGTAGTAGGTTGGTAGACAGCAACCACCCAGGGAGGTACTACCGTCCTGTGGTAGTAGGTTGGTAGACAGCAACCACCCAGGGAGGTACTACCGTCCTGTGGTAGTAGGTTGGTAGACAGCAACCACCCAGGGAGGTACTACCGTCCTGTGGTAGTAGGTTGGTAGACAGCAACCACCCAGGGAGGTACTACCATCCTGTGGTAGTAGGTTGGTAGACAGCAACCACCCAGGGAGGTACTACCATCCTGTGGTAGTAGGTTGGTAGACAGCAACCACCCAGGGAGGTACTACCATCCTGTGGTAGTAGGTTGGTAGACAGCAACCACCCAGGGAGGTACTACCATCCTGTGGTAGTAGGTTGGTAGACAGCAACCACCCAGGGAGGTACTACCGTCCTGTGGTAGTAGGTTGGTAGACAGCAACCACCCAGGGAGGTACTACCTTCCTGTGGTAGTAGGTTGGTAGACAGCAACCACCCAGGGAGGTACTACCATCCTGTGGTAGTAGGTTGGTAGACAGCAACCACCCAGGGAGGTACTACCATCCTGTGGTAGTAGGTTGGTAGACAGCAACCACCCAGGGAGGTACTACCATCCTGTGGTAGTAGGTTGGTAGACAGTAACCACCCAGGGAGGTACTACCATCCTGTGGTAGTAGGTTGGTAGACAGCAACCACCCAGGGAGGTACTACCGTCCTGTGGTAGTAGGTTGGTAGACAGCAACCACCCAGGGAGGTACTACCGTCCTGTGGTAGTAGGTTGGTAGACAGCAACCACCCAGGGAGGTACTACCATCCTGTGGTAGTAGGTTGGTAGACAGCAACCACCCAGGGAGGTACTACCATCCTGTGGTAGTAGGTTGGTAGACAGCAACCACCCAGGGAGGTACTACCATCCTGTGGTAGTAGGTTGGTAGACAGCAACCACCCAGGGAGGTACTACCATCCTGTGGTAGTAGGTTGGTAGACAGCAACCACCCAGGGAGGTACTACCATCCTGTGGTAGTAGGTTGGTAGATAGCAACCATCCAGGGAGGTACTACCGTCCTGTGGTAGTAGGTTGGTAGACAGCAATCACCCAGAGAGGTACTACCATCCTGTGGTAGTAGGTTGGTAGACAGCAACCACCCAGGGAGGTACTACCATCCAGTGGTAGTAGGTTGGTAGACAGCAACCACCCAGGGAGGTACTACCATCCTGTGGTAGTAGGTTGGTAGACAGCAACCACCCAGGGAGGTACTACCGTCCTGTGGTAGTAGGTTGGTAGACAGCAACCACCCAGGGAGGTACTACCGTCCTGTGGTAGTAGGTTGGTAGACAGCAACCACCCAGGGAGGTACTACCATCCTGTGGTAGTAGGTTGGTAGACAGCAACCACCCAGGGAGGTACTACCATCCTGTGGTAGTAGGTTGGTAGACAGCAACCACCCAGGGAGGTACTACCATCCTGTGGTAGTAGGTTGGTAGACAGCAACCACCCAGGGAGGTACTACCATCCTGTGGTAGTAGGTTGGTAGACAGCAACCACCCAGGGAGGTACTACCATCCTGTGGTAGTAGGTTGGTAGACAACAACCACCCAGGGAGGTACTACCATCCTGTGGTAGTAGGTTGGTAGACAGCAACCACCCAGGGAGGTACTACCATCCTGTGGTAGTAGGTTGGTAGACAGCAACCACCCAGGGAGGTACTACCGTCCTGTGGTAGTAGGTTGGTAGACAGCAACCACCCAGGGAGGTACTACCATCCTGTGGTAGTAGGTTGGTAGACAGCAACCACCCAGGGAGGTACTACCATCCTGTGGTAGTAGGTTGGTAGACAACAACCACCCAGGGAGGTACTACCGTCCTGTGGTAGTAGGTTGGTAGACAGCAACCACCCAGGGAGGTACTACCATCCTGTGGTAGTAGGTTGGTAGACAGCAACCACCCAGGGAGGTACTACCATCCTGTGGTAGTAGGTTGGTAGACAGCAACCACCCAGGGAGGTACTACCGTCCTGTGGTAGTAGGTTGGTAGACAGCAACCACCCAGGGAGGTACTACCGTCCTGTGGTAGTAGGTTGGTAGACAGCAACCACCCAGGGAGGTACTACCATCCTGTGGTAGTAGGTTGGTAGACAGTAACCACCCAGGGAGGTACTACCATCCTGTGGTAGTAGGTTGGTAGACAGCAACCACCCAGGGAGGTACTACCGTCCTGTGGTAGTAGGTTGGTAGACAGCAATCACCCAGGGAGGTATTACCATCCTGTGGTAGTAGGTTGGTAGACAGTAATCACCCAGGGAGGTACTACCATCCTGTGGTAGTAGGTTGGTAAACAGCAATCACCCAGGGAGGTACTACCGTCCTGCCAAGTGAGTGTAAAAGAGAAACCTGTAATTATTTTACATGATGGTAGGATTGCTGGTGTCTTGTTTATCTCATAAACACTCGAGATACCAGGTATATCTCGCTACTTCTACTTACACTTAGGTCACACTACACATACATGTACACGCATATATATACATATCTATCTTGGGTTTCTTCTGTTTCCTTAATAGTTCTTGTTATTCCTTATTTCTTCTTATCTCCATGGGAAAGTGGAACAGAATTCTTCTTCCGTAAGTCATTTGTATCGTAAGAGGCGACTAAAATGCCGGGAGCAAGGGGCAAGTAACCCCTTCTCCTGTATACATTATTAAATCTAAAGAGAAAAATCTTTTGTTAAAAAAGAAATAATAATAATAATAATAATAATAATAATAATAATAATAATAATAATAATAATAATAATAATAATAATAATATAATCTACATGTCTACAAGGACATGATACAACATACGTATAGAGACACGGAAATTTCAAACACAAATGGGTTCATGGGGATGATAGGAAATATTTGTTGAGTGTGAGAGCAGCAGGAACTAGAGTGAGGTGGATATGGAGGTGGTAGAGGCGAGCTTCGTGCATAGCTTCAGTGAGACTTCCATAATGAGTAAATAGAATAATGGTTTAGAAAGACACGTAAGCAAACACTATGACATATTTATTAGAAAACGTTTCGGTCCTGGGACCTTGATCACTTCTAACATACAGAGGTACGAACGAACGAACGAAAGTTCAGGTAAGATCCCAAATGGGATGAGCGGGGAAGACGGGACAGACGAAGAATAGTGCTGGAGAGGAGTGTTCCTAGTCGTAGAAATAGAGCCAGGGCTTAACCCAGCAGCGAAGGCGATCGTGGGACAGATATTGAGAAGAGAAATTCAGCCTCTTCTGTTGGGACTCCGGTGGGTTGAGCGGGGAGGAAGGGACATGCGACGTTTAGCGCTAGAGAGGAGTGTAGAACTGGGCCATGTCTTAACCCAAAAGCTAAGGCGAACGTGGGTCAGAGAATGGTACCTGTCATAGAATTACCTGTCAGCGAATCCAAGGTTATTTGTAAATAGGGTTAGGAGCAGGATCATGCAAGGAGTAGAAAAGGTTGTGTTGGTTTGTGGGTCTGCGAATGTCTTCGTCAAGGAGAGAGGTCCAGTAGTCATGTCGTGTCTCAAGTTTGTCTATCTGTCTGTCACTGAGCGTCTTCCAGTACAGATTCAGCGCAGGGATGTCTAATTGTGCATGGAGAGACTCGCTTGTGGCGAAGTCTTCCCACCTGACATCAAGCACCCAGCGCAGCGCCTTGTTCTGGACACGCTGCAGTTTAAGTAAGTTTGTTTTTTGCTGCAAGAGAGAGAGCTAGAGGAGAGTAAGTTATCAGAGGACGTATTAGGGATTTGTAGAGGTGTAGTTTGGTGCGTTGAGAGGCATGTTTCAGCTTGTAGAGGCCCGCAAGGGCCTTACTAGCTATTGCATGCCTTGAGTGAATGTGTCCATGTAAACGTAGAAGGTAGTCAAGATTAACGCCAAGGACAGTGACAGATTGTGTCATGGGGATGTAAGTGCGGGTGTCAGCTGTTCTGAGCTCGACAGGTAATGGAGGATCACGTTTTCTGTAAAAATATGTAATGCTGGATTTAGCTGCATTGGTTTTGATCCTCCATTTTTGTTCCCAGATGGCTATCCTGTCGACCTCATTTTGTGTTTTGTGTGTGAGTGTATCTATATTGGCATGAGTGATAAGTTGTGTAATGTCGTCTGCATAGGCTAGTGTGATGGAGTTTTGGTATACAGGTGTTGGAATGTCGTTAGTGTATAAAATGTAGGGGGTAGGGGAGAGGACAGATCCCTGGTGTACTCCAGCATTAAGTGTGAAGTAGTCAGAGTAACAGCCTTGGAATTTGATTCTCATGGTACGGCCGTCTAGGAAGTTGCAGAGGAGTTTACGAGTAGTGAGAGGCAGGTTGAAGTTAGTGCAGAGTTTGTACTTGAGCCCTTCGTGCCAGTGTCAAAGGCTTTTTCAACGTCTTTTGCAACCAGGGCTGTCCTGTTTCTTTGTTTTGTGTTTATGTGGATGTAGTTGAGAATGATGTTAATGGCATCCTGTGTGGATCTGTGTGTTCTGAAGCCAAACTGCCCATCAGAAAGTAGAGAATTGTGTTCCAGGTATCTGCGAAGGCGATGATTGATGAGTTTTTCAAAGGGTTTTCCTAAAGTTTCGAGGAGGCTGATAGGGTGATAGTTTCTAGGGTCAGAGTGGTCTTTATTGGGTTTAGGAAGGAGGATAGCAGTAGCAGCTTTGAAGAGGGAAGGGAAGTATCCAGAGGCAAGGGAGGCATTGAGGAGGTTTGCGTAGGGCCGTAGGCAGTAATGATAGAGTCAGGAAGGTGTTTCAGGATATTATGGTTTAGGCCAGAAGCACCAGGAGCCTTGGGGGGAAGGTGTCTGAGGAGAGTTTTAATGCCTGTGTTGGTGAAAGGAGTGTCAAGTTCTTGGGAGGAGGTAAGAGAGTCTAGATGTATGTGGCTGTCTGGTGTTGTTTCTTAGGGATAATGAGTTATCCCTACTATCATACTTCCATTCAATGCTAAATGTAATTGAATTGTGGTCGCTAGCACCCAGTTCCTCTGAAACTTCTAAATTATTAACAAGGGATTCGTTGTTTGCCAGAACTAAGTCAAGCAGGTTATTACCCCTTGTAGGTTCTGTCACAAACTGCTTCAAAAAACAATCCTGAACTACTTCTAAGAAGTCGTATGATTCTAAATTCCCAGTCAAGAAATTCCAATCAATATGACTAAAGTTAAAGTCTCCTAGAATTACTACATTATCGTGCCTTGTGGCCCTAACAATTTCCTCCCATTGTAGTCTCCCTTGGTCCCTATCTAAATTTGGGGGACGGTATATCACACCTAAAATTAATTTTTCATGCTCCTCTGAAAATTCTATCCAAACAGACTCTGTATGTGTTACTTCAGACTTAATACCCGTTTTTATGCAACAGTTCAAGCGATCTCTGACATACAATGCCACCCCACCCCCCTTTCCGACACTTCTATCTACTTGGAACAATTTAAAACCCTGGATGTGACATTCTGCAGGCATGTCCCGACTTTTTGAATTAAACCACGTCTCAGTAATGGCAAATACATCTATGTTACCTGCACTAGCAACTAGTCTCAACTCGTCCATCTTATTCCTAGCACTGCGACTATTTGTGTAATAAATATTTAAAGACCCTCCTCTCTCTTTACCCTTCCTGCTCCTTTCTGTTATTCCACTAAACCTATTACTGTCCTTGTCAATTAGTGCCACTGGCTTTCCAGTATCCACCTCATTTTGCCTATTACTAGTTCTCCTAGTACTCATATTACTACCCTGCGACTTCACAGTTTTCCCACAAAAACCCATACCACTAACTATTCCTAGTTTAAAGACCTAACAGCTCCCTCCACTGCGTTGGCCAGTGCTCCCACCCCACACCTAGATAAGTGAACCCCGTCCCTGGCATACATGTCATTTCTGCCATAGAAGAGGTCCCAGTTGTCAATGAATGTTACCGCATTTTCCTTACAGTATTTGTCCAGCCAGCAATTGACACCAATTGCTCTGGACAACCATTCATTTCCAACTCCTCTCCTTGGCAAAATGCCACATATGACAGGTTTCCCACCCTTCCTCCTAATTATCTCTATTGGTGACCTATACCTGCTAATCAGGTCCTCACTCCTACGTCTGCCAACATCGTTGCCTCCAGCACTGAGACAGATAATAGGATTGCTCCCATTACCTCTCATGATGTCATCCAGACGGCTAACAATATCCTTCATCCCAGCCCAAGGAAAACACACTCTCTGCCTCCTACTCCTATCCTTCAAGCAGAATGCCCTATCCATGTACCTAATCTGGCTATCCCCAACAACAACAATGTTTTTACCTTCCTTGGCGTCGTCGGTCGTGATGCTCCGAGTAGTCGACTCACATTCGCCAGGTAGCATTACACCACTTGTAGAATTCGTCAAGACGTTCTCGATGGTCTTCGTTGGGGTTTCTAGGGATGTCTCACTCACGTCTGCCAATGCTTATTTGGTGCTCGTTGTGGCATTCCCAGTAGAACACTCACATTCGTCAGGTAGCACCGAGAATGAGTTGGAAGTTTCCACGGTAGTCTTCTGGTTTCTCGTTGTTTCTGCCTCCCCAACCGTTTTCTTGATCCTCAGCTTGGTTCCATGTTGCCCGGCCACTGACCAAGCTCCCCTCTTAACCTGGGGACTCACAACAGGAGGATTACTACGAATCCTCTTGTTCTCCTCCGTTAATCGCCGTATCTCCAGCTTAGCAACTCTGAGCTCTTCTCTCAGCTGCTGGTAAAGCTGCTCAAGAGAGGGCATCCTGGTTCAGATTCACAGAGAGCACACAAACAGGTCTTCACAGAGCTAAGTACACGTCACCACACAGATCCACACAGGATGCCATTAACATCATTCTCAACTACATCCACGTCAACACAAAACAAAGAAACAGGACAGCCCTGGTTGCAAAAGACGTTGAAAAAGCCTTTGACACTGTCTGGCACGAAGGGCTCAAGTACAAACTCTGCACTAACTTCAACCTGCCTCTCACTACTCGTAAACTCCTCTGCAACTTCCTAGACGGCCGTACCATGAGAATCAAATTCCAAGGCTGTTACTCTGACTACTTCACACTAAATGCCGGAGTACCCCAGGGATCTGTCCTCTCCCCTACCCTCTACATTTTATACACTAACGACATTCCAACACCTGTATACCACAACTCCATCACACTAGCCTGTGCAGACGACATTACGCAACTTATCACTCATGCCAATATAGATACACTCACACACAAAACACAAAATGAGGTCGACAGGATAGCCATCTGGGAACAAAAATGGAGTATCAAAACCAATGCAGCTAAATCCAGCATTACATATTTTAACTACAGGAAATGTGATCCTCCATTACCTGTCGAGCTCAGAACAGCTGACACCAGCACTTACATCCCCATCACACAATCTGTCACTGTCCTTGGCGTTAATCTTGACTACCTTCTTCGTTTACATGGACACATTCACTCAAGGCATGCAATAGCTAGTAAGGCCCTTGCGGGCCTCTACAAGCTGAAACATGCCTCTCAACGCACCAAACTACACCTCTACAAATCCCTAATACGTCCTCTGATAACTTACTCTCCTCTAGCTCTCTCTCTTGCAGCAAAAACAAACTTACTTAAACTGCAGCGTGTCCAGAACAAGGCGCTGCGCTGGGTGCTTGATGTCAGGTGGGAAGACTTCGCCACAAGCGAGTCTCTCCATGCACAATTAGACATCCCTGCGCTGAATCTGTACTGGAAGACGCTCAGTGACAGACAGATAGACAAACTTGAGACACGACATGACTACTGGACCTCTCTCCTTGACGAAGACATTCGCAGACCCACAAACCAACACAACCTTTTCTACTCCTTGCATGATCCTGCTCATAACCCTATTTACAAATAACCTTGGATTCGCTGACAGGTAATTCTATGACAGGTACCATTCTCTGACCCACGTTCGCCCTAGCTTTTGGGTTAAGACATGGCCCAGTTCTACACTCCTCTCTAGCGCTAAACGTCGCATGTCCCTTCCTCCCCGTTAAACCCACCGGAGTCCCAACAGAAGAGGCTGAATTTCTCTTCTCAATATCTGTCCCACGATCGCCTTCGCTGCTGGGTTAAGCCCTGGCTCTATTTCTACGACTAGGAACACTCCTCTCCAGCACTATTCTTCGTCTGTCCCGTCTTCCCCGCTCATCCCATTTGGGATCTTACCTGAACTTTCGTTCGTTCGTTCGTACCTCTGTATGTTAGAAGTGATCAAGGTCCCAGGACCGAAACGTTTTCTAATAAATATGTCATAGTGTTTGCTTACGTGTCTTTCTAAACCAACTTGTCGGTATTTATTACCAAGGTTTATACCAAATAGAATAATCAAAACTTATTTCTTGGGTAGCACTGAAAATTGGGTTGGGCAAATATTTTGTTAGTGGGATGGATTGTAAAGGACCTGCCTAGTATGGGCCAACAGACCTGCTGCAGTGTTCCTCCTTTCTTATGATGTTCTTATGTTCTTAATAGATATAACAAGACTCAAGGGCTCAGGAGGAGAGAAACCCATTATGCCGATCGATGAAGCTAATTAAGAGGCTGGGCCAGGAGCTGGGATTCGATCCCTGCAAACAGATCGGTGAGCACGCACACACACACACACACACACACTGTTGAGTGGAGGTTCCACAGGGGTCAGTCCTAGGTCCGGTGCGGTTTCTTGCATATGTGAATGACATGATAGAAGGGATACATTCAGAGGTATCCCTGTTTGCAGACGATGTAAAGCTAATGAGGACACTACAAGCGGAAGAGGACCAAGTAAGCCTGCAAGGAGAGCTGGACAGGCTGTAAGCCTGATCCGACAAATGGCTTCTAGAGTTTAACCCAACCAAGTGCAAAGTTATGAAACTTTGGGAAAAAACAAAGAAGACCGCAGACGGAGTACGGCATAAGAGGTCAAAAGATACAAAATTCACTCAAGGTAAAGGATCTTAGGGTGAGCATCATACCGAGCACATCTGAGGCACACATCAACCAAATAACTGCTGCAGCATCCGGGCGCCTGGCAAACCGGAGAATAGAGTTTCGACATCTAAGTAAGGAGTCATTTACGACTTTTTAGACCGTGTACGTCAGGTCCATATTGGAGTACGCAGCACCAGTATGGAACCCACACCTGTTCAAACATGTCAAGAAATTATAGAAAGTGCAAAGGTTTGCAACAAGACTAGTCCCGGAGCTGACGGATATGTCCTACGAGGACAGATTAAGGGAACTAAACCTGACAACACCGGAGGACAGGAGGGATGGGGACGACAAGATAACGACATATAAAATACTGACAGGAATTGACAGGGTGGACAAGGACAAAATGTTTTATAGATGGGACACAGCAACAAGAGGTCACAGCTGGAAGATGAAAACTCAGATGAGTCACAGGGATGTTACGAAGTATTTCTTCAGTCACAGACTTTTCAGGAAGTGGAACAATCTGGATAGTGATGTAATGGAGGCAGGATCCATACATAGCTTTAAGAAGAGGTATGATAAAGCTCATGGAGCAGGGAGAGAGTGGACCTAGTAGCGACCAGTGAAGAGGCGGGACCAGGAGCCAGCATTCAACCCTTGCAACCACAATTAGATAAGAGTAAATAGGTAAGAACACACACACACACACACACACACACACACACACACACACACACACACACACACACACACACACACAGAGCAGGACAGAACAGCAAGGGCAACCACACACACAACTACTCTCAGAACCATACAACCTATCACACCATCCCAACACACACTACAATCCATACCCACAGCCTCCACCCAACACCGAGCTATAGAATCCCACAGTATGCCACCAGGTCTCCAACCCTCACAGGCCCCCCAAACCACAGTGTTTGAAAGGAAACTGAAGGTATGGTACACAAACGCTGATGGAATAACAAATAAGTGGGAGGAGTGGCATGAAAGAGTCAAAGAAGCATCACCGGACATCATAGCTCTCACAGAAACCAAGCTTACAGGTATGATAACAGATGCCATCTTTCCAACGGGATATCAAATCCTGAGGAAAGACAGAGGGAACAGGGGGGGTGGAGGAGTGGCGTTGCTGATCAAAAATCGCTGGAATTTTGATGAGCTGGAGAGAGGAGATAGCGGAGAAGAAAGTGATTACATAGTGGGAACACTTCACTCTGGAGGTCCCAAGGTGGTAATAGCAGTGATGTATAACCCACCACAGAACAGCAGGAGGCCAAGGCAAGAGTACGACGAGAGCAATAGAGCGATGGTTGACACACTGGCTAGAGTGGCCAGAAGAGCTCATGCATGCAGGGCAAAGCTCCTGATCATGGGTGACTTTAACCACAAGGAGATCGATTGGGAGAACTTGGACCCACATGGGGGCCAAGATACATGGAGGGCTAAGATGATGGAGGTGGTACTGGAGAACTTCATGTACCAACACGTAAGGGACACTACAAGAGAGAGAGGAGAGGATGAACCAGCAAGGCTGGACTTAGTATTCACCTTGAGTAGTGCAGATATCGAGGACATCACATATGAAAGACCCCTTGGGGCCAGTGACCATGTGGTTTTAAGCTTCGAATACACAGTAGAGCTACAAGTGGAGGGAGAAGCAGGAAGGCCAGGACGAATGAAGCCAAACTACAAGAAAGGGGACTACACAGGAATGAGGAACTACCTGAACGGGGTTCAGTGGGACAGAGAACTGGCAGGGAAGCCAGTTAATGAGATGATGGAATATGTAGCAACAAAATGCAAGGAGGCTGAGGAGAGGTTTGTACCCAAGGGTAACAGGATTAATGAAAAAGCCAGGATGAGCCCATGGTTTACCCAAAGGTGCAGGGAGGCAAAAACCAAGTGTGCTAGGGAATGGAAGAAATATAGAAGGCAAAGGACCCAGGAGAATAAGGAGAACAGTCGTAGAGCCAGAAACGAATATGCACAGATAAGAAGGGAGGCCCAAAGACAATATGAAAATGACATAGCAGCGAAAGCCAAATCTGACCCGAAACTGTTGTACAGCCACATCAGGAGGAAAACAACAGTCAAGGACCAGGTAATCAGGCTAAGGAAGGAAGGAGGAGAGACAACAAGAAATGACCGTGAAGTATGTGAAGAACTCAACAAGAGATTCAAAGAAGTGTTCACAGAGGAGACAGAAGGGATTCCAGAAAGACGGAGAGGTGGGGCACACCACCAAGTGCTGGACACAGTGCACACAACCGAGGAAGAAGTGAAGAGGCTTCTGAGTGAGCTAGATACCTCAAAGGCAATGGGGCCAGATAACATCTCCCCATGGGTATTGAGAGAGGGAGCAGAGGCGCTATGTGTACCCCTAACAACAATATTCAATACATCTATCGAAACAGGGAGATTGCCTGAGGCATGGAAGACAGCAAATGTAGTCCCAATCTTTAAAAAAGGAGACAGACATGAAGCATTAAACTACAGACCAGTGTCACTGACATGTATAGTATGCAAAATCATGGAGAAGATTATCAGGAGAAGAGTGGTGGAACACCTAGAAAGGAATGATCTCATCAACAGCAGCCAACATGGTTTCAGGGACGGGAAATCCTGTGTCACAAACCTACTGGAGTTCTATGACATGGTGACAGCAGTAAGACAAGAGAGAGAGGGGTGGGTGGATTGCATTTTCTTGGACTGCAAGAAGGCGTTTGACACAGTTCCACACAAGAGATTGGTGCAAAAACTGGAGGACCAAGCAGGGATAACAGGGAAGGCACTACAATGGATCAGGGAATACTTGTCAGGAAGACAGCAGCGAGTCATGGTACGTGGCGAGGTGTCAGAGTGGGCACCTGTGACCAGCGGGGTCCCGCAGGGGTCAGTCCTAGGACCAGTGCTGTTTCTGGTATTTGTGAACGACATGACGGAAGGAATAGACTCTGAGGTGTCCCTGTTTGCAGATGACGTGAAGTTGATGAGAAGAATACACTCGATCGAAGACCAGGCAGAACTACAAAGGGATCTGGACAGGCTGCAGACCTGGTCCAGCAATTGGCTCCTGGAGTTCAATCCCACCAAGTGCAAAGTCATGAAGATTGGGGAAGGGCAAAGAAGGCCGCAGACGGAGTACAGTCTAGGGGGTCAGAGACTACAAACCTCACTCAAGGAAAAAGATCTTGGGGTGAGTATAACACCAGGCACATCTCCTGAAGTGCACATCAACCAAATAACTGCTGCAGCATATGGGCGCCTAGCAAACCTCAGAACAGCATTCCGACATCTTAATAAGGAATCATTCAGGACCCTGTACACCGTGTATGTTAGGCCCATATTGGAGTATGCGGCACCAGTTTGGAACCCACACCTAGCCAAGCACGTGAAGAAACTAGAGAAAGTGCAAAGGTTTGCAACAAGACTAGTCCCAGAGCTAAGAGGTATGTCCTACGAGGAGAGGTTAAGGGAAATCAACCTGACGACACTGGAGGACAGGAGAGATAGGGGGGACATGATAACGACATACAAAATACTGAGAGGAATTGACAAGGTGGACAAAGACAGGATGTTCCAGAGATTGGACACAGTAACAAGGGGACACAGTTGGAAGCTGAAGACACAGATGAATCACAGGGATGTTAGGAAGTATTTCTTCAGCCACAGAGTAGTCAGTAAGTGGAATAGTTTGGGAAGCGATGTAGTGGAGGCAGGATCCATACATAGCTTTAAGCAGAGGTATGATAAAGCTCACGGCTCAGGGAGAGTGACCTAGTAGCGATCAGTGAAGAGGCGGGGCCAGGAGCTCGGACTCGATCCCCACAACCTCAACTAGGTGAGTACAACTAGGTGAGTACACACACACACACACACACACACACACACATACACACACACACACACACACAAACACACACACACACACACACAGGGGTCAGTCCTAGGACCATAAGAACATAAGAACATAAGAATGTAGGAACACTGCAGAAGGCCTACTGGCCCATACGAGGCAGGTCCTTATCAAGACGATCTCTACCTAAAGCTACTCAAGAAACAACTCCCGCACCCCCCAACACCAATCAAACCCAGCCCCTCCCACTCATATATTTGTCCAGTCTCTTCTTAAAGCTACCCAAGGTCCTAGCCTCTATCACCCCACTGGGAAGACTGTTCCACGCATCTACAACTCTGTTAGAAAACCAGTACTTACCTATGTCCTTTCTAAATCTAAATTTATCCAACTTAAATCCATTATTCCTGGTTCTTACCTGGTTCGACACCCTCAGTACTTTATTAATGTCTCCCTTGTTTATGCCCGTCATCCACTTATACACTTCAATGATATCTCCCCTCATTCTACGCCTCTCCAGAGAGTGGAGATTTAAGGCTTTAAGTCTATCTTCATACGGGAGGTTCCTTACACAGTAAATCATTTTAGTCATTCTTCTCTGTATGTTCTCTAATGAGTCTATGTCCATCCTGTAGTAAGGGGACCAAAACTGAGCAGCATAATCTAAATGAGGCCTCACTAGTGATGTATAGAGCTGTAAAATAACTTTTGGACTTCTGTTACTTATACTTCTTGAGATAAATCCAAGTAATCTGTTGGCCTTGTTGCGCACACTGAGGCACTGCTGTCTTGGCTTTAGATTTCTGCTTACCATGACTCCCAAGTCTTTTTCACATTCTGTATGACCAAGCTCTACTTCACCTAGATTATAGCTTCGAGGGTTATTTTCATTACCAAGGGCAAGTACCTTACACTTATCCACATTAAACTTCATCTGCCATTTCTCAGACCAAGACATTAGTTTGTTCAAATCGTCCTGGAGTTCATTGATATCCTCCTCAGAGTGAATTATACGGCCTATCTTTGTATCATCAGCAAACTTACTCATGTCACTAGTAATCCCTTCATCAAGGTCATTAATGTAAATTATGAACAAGAGAGGGCCTAAAACTGATCCTTGTGGAACGCCACTAGTGACTAATCCCCATTCAGATTTCACTCCATTAATGGTAACTCTCTGCTTTCTATTGGTAAGCCATGCCTCAATCCATGCTAGAACTTTACCTCCTATACCATGAGCTGCCACTTTTCTTAAGAGTCTCTTGTGAGGTACTCTGTCGAAGGCTTTACTAAAATCCAAATAAACAATATCATATTCCTTATCACTGTCAACTGCCTCAAATGTTCTATTGAAGAACGTCAGTAAGTTTGTCAGGCAGGAACGACCTCTCGTGAATCCATGCTGAGATTCATTTATCAAGTTATGCTCTTCAAGGTGACTTCTGATAATGTCAGCTATAATTGATTCTAATAACTTGCCCACTATAGATGTCAGGCTTATTGGACGGTAATTTGAAGGAGTGGACTTATCCCCTGATTTGAATATAGGAACCACATTAGCCATCTTCCACATCTCTGGCACAACACTGGTAAGGATGGACGCATTGAATACACTCGTTAATGGCTGACTAAGCTCCATCTTGCATTCCTTAAGTACCCTTGAAAACAACTCATCGGGTCCCGGGGACTTATTTTGTTTCAGTTTGTCTATCTGTTTAATAACCATGTCCCTCGTGACAGTAATATTAGTTAACTTAAATTCATCAGGAACTAAATAATTGTTAATTACTGGAATCTCATTTACATCTTCCTGTGTAAAAACTGACAAAAAATAGTCATTAAATAAGGAACACATTTCCAGTTCATTATCCGTCAGCTGTCCATTCCCAGATTTCAGAGGTCCTACTTTTTCCTTCACCTTCGTCCTATACACTTGAAAGAACCCCTTTGGATTAGTCTTTGATTCATTAGCGACTCTAATTTCATAGTCACGTTTAGCCTTTCTAATCGCCTTTTTTACTTCTCTTTTAAGCTGAACATATTGGTCAGTAAGGTTAACCTCTCCTCTTCTGATGCGCCTATAAATTCCCCTTTTCTCCCCTAATAGATGCTTTAGCCTCCTGTTAACCCATTTGCGATCGTTATTATTAGACCTAATTTCTCTCTGGGGAATGTATATACTCTGGGCACTGTGTACATTATTAAGAAAACAATCATAAAAGCAGATCCCTTCATATTCATAAGTATGATTATCGTCAATAAAATCATTAGCTAGATAACCCCAATCAAGATTAGACAGATGTTCCCTAAGTCCATTATAATCGGCAGAACGAAAATCGGGGATTTTTACTGTATTATCATTATTCTTGCATTCCCAATTAATGCTAAAGGTGATGGATTTGTGATCACTTGCGCCAAGCTCTTCAGTGATCTCCAGATTATTCACTAGTGTTTCCTTATTTGACAAGACTAGGTCTAGCAAATTATTACCCCTGGTAGGTTCAGTTACACTCTGTTTCAGAAAACAGTCCTGAACTGTTTCCATGAAGTCAATGGACTCTAGATTACCTGTCAAAGAATTCCAGTCAATTTGGCTAAAGTTAAAATCCCCTACTATGACTACGTTACTGTGTCCAGAAGCCCTAACAATTTCGTCCCAAAGAAGTCTTCCTCTATCGTGATCCAAGCCTGGAGGTCGGTATATTACACCTAGAATTAGTTTTTCTTGACCCTCCACGAACTCTACCCAAACAGACTCTTTTACTGCTCCATCTATTTTTATACCTTTTTTTATGCAACAATTAATATTTTCTCGAACATACAATGCAACTCCTCCCCCCTTCCCACTACATCTATCCACATTGAATAACTTAAATCCCTGAATATTACACTCAGCAGTCATATCCCGACTCTTTAAATCATACCACGTTTCAGTTAATGCAATGATATCAAAGTTCCCAGCACATGCTACCAAACGTAGTTCATTAATTTTATTTCTTGCACTTCGACTGTTAGCATAAAATACCATCATATGTTTTTTCTTCTGCACATTTTTCCTATTCATCTTTGTTTTTACACAATTTCTGAAATTATCATTACCCAGAGTTACTCCATGACAGTTACTATTAAGATTCTTAATATCAGAGCATAAGTCAATATATCCATACTCATTATTAATCATTTCTAAACCCATACCTCTAACTAATCCTAGTTTAAAGTCCTAACAACCCCCTCAACTGAGTTAGCAAGAAAACCCACACCTGCCCTCGATAAGTGAACCCCATCCCTGGCATACATGTCATTTCGGCCATAGAAGTTGTCCCAGTTGTCAATGAATGGTACTGCATTATCCTTACAGTGTTTATCCAGCCAACAATTAATACCAATTGCTCTGGACAACCATTCATTACCAACACCTCTTCTTGGCAAAATGCCACATATAACAGGGCGCCCCCCCTTTGTGAACGACATGACGGAAGGAATAAACTCCGAGGTGTCACTGTTTGCAGATGACGTGAAGTTGATGAGAAGAGTTCATTCGATCGAAGACCAGGCAGAAATACAAAGGGATCTGGACAGGCTGCAGACCTGGTCCAGCAACTGGCTCCTGGAGTTCAATCCCACCAAGTGCAAAGTCATGAGGATTGGGGAAGGGCAAAGAAGACCGCAGATGGAGTACAGTCTAGGGGGTCAGAGACTACAAACATCACTCAAGGAAAAAGATCTTGGGGTGAGTATAACACCAGGCACATCTCCTGAAGCGCACATCAACCAAATAACTGCTGCAGCATATGGGCGTCTGGCAAACCTCAGAACAGCATTCCGACATCTTAATAAGGAATCGTTCAGGACCCTGTACACCGTGTACGTTAGGCCCATATTGGAGTATGCGGCACCAGTTTGGAACCCACACCTAGCCAAGCATGTAAAGAAACTAGAGAAAGTGCAAAGGTTTGCAACAAGACTAGTCCCAGAGCTAAGAGGTATGTCCTATGAGGAGAGGTTAAGGGAAATCAACCTGACGACACTGGAGGACAGGAGAGATAGGGGGGACATGATAACGACTTACAAAATACTGAGAGGAATTGACAAGGTGGACAAAGACAGGATGTTCCAGAGACTGGACACAGTAACAAGGGGACACAGTTGGAAGTTGAAGACACAGATGAATCAAAGGGATGTTAGGAAGTATTTCTTCAGCCACAGAGTAGTCAGGAAGTGGAATAGTTTGGGAAGCGATGTAGTGGAGTCAGGATCCATACATAGCTTTAAGCAGAGGTACGATAAAGCTCATGGTTCAGGGAGAGTGACCTAGTAGCGACCAGTGAAGAGGCGGGGCCAGGAGCTTGGACTCGACCCCTGCAACCTCAACTAGGTGAGTACACACACACACACACACACACACACACATACACACACACATACACACACACACATACACACACACACATACACATACACACACACACACACATACACACACAAAAAAAAATAATGGGTGGCCCTAGAGGATGGAAAACCAGAGATCTGGTAGATGAACCATGGAGGAAAGACTGGGAGTTAGAGCTCCAAAAAAGGGAGGAAGAGTGGGGAAATAAGATAGTAGAGCTTGGTAAGAAAATGGAGGAGCAGATAGCTGAAGAGTGCAGGAAGTGGGAAGTACAGGTCTTAGCAACAGAAGCTAGGATACAGTGCTTAGAAGAGAAACTGCAAAGCCTGAAACAGATTAAAGAGACAAATGACAATTCAGATGTGACATCAGGAAATTCAATGTCAGGCACAGACAAGGGGACAGTAAGCAACAACGGAGACATGCCGTACGCGAAGGCCCTATCAGACCCACGTGGGGCCAGGGAAAAGACGAGGAGCACACTAAGATCAAATGACAGGTCCGAAGACAATGAAGGTATGCTATATGCAGAGATTCTAACAGCCAACTGCAGTAGCAAGGGACAGCTGGTCATGAAAGACAGTTCACTGAGAATAGAAGTTTCAGATATGGCAGGGACTGAAGGCAAGAACATGTCAATGGAAGGAAATAAAATGCCTCAGAGGAAGCAGATGGAGACTCAGTGGGAGGAGGAAAGGGTGAGGTCAGTTTTTGTGTACGGGCTCCAAGAAGCCAAGGGAGACAACTTTGAAGAAATAAAACAGGAGGAGAAAAAAATTATTGAAGGCATCATGAAAACAATAGGTGAGGGCGATATGACCCAGGTGACAAATTTTCAGAGAATTGGGTGGTTTGCGAGTGGAAGGATACGGCCTGTCAGAGTAACTTTCAAGGAAGAATCAGTTCGAACCAGGATTCTGCAAGAGAAAGCAAGACTAAGGGACAAACAGGGGTACCAGAGAGTATACCTCGACCGCGACAGAACACAAGAAGAAAGGACTACACTGAAAGAGAGGGTACAGAGATACAAGGAGGAACGAGAGGCAATGACGAAGATGAGCAGGACCCAGACACAGGAGGAAGGGCAAATACACCCCACAGAATCTCCCACCAAAAGACTCCAACCGCGACATTCCCAACGCAACTGAGCAACCTATACTACAACCCACTCACTGTTCCCTCTGCCACCAACCCCCATATCACAAACCTCACCCCAACAGCTGTCCCTTATGGGCATTCTGACCCCACCCCCATCATCACAAACCCCACCTACACCACAGCCCCATATAGGCCCCCACCAAGGCTCTCGCTCCCCCAACCCCAATATTCTTGCATGACCACAATGATAGAAAAGAAACTGAAAGTTTGGTACACAAACGCGGATGGAATAACGAATAAACATGAGGAGTGGAACGAAAGAATCAGTGAAAAATCCCCAGACATCATAGCAGTCACAGAAACAAAACTCGCTGAGACAATAACAGACACAATCTTCCCAACAGGATATCAGATCCTGAGGAAAGATAGAAGGAGTAGAGGGGGAGGAGGGGTTGCACTGCTCATAAAACACCGATGGGGATTTGAGGAAATGGAAGGCATGGACATGATTGGAGAAAGAGACTACATTGTAGGTACAATTCAGTCCGGAGAACATAAAGTAGTCATTGGAGTGATGTATAACCCACCACAGAACTGCAGGAGGCCAAGAGAGGAGTACGAATAAAACAACAGGGTGATGGTGGACACATTGGCTGAGGTGGCAAGAAGAGCTCACTCGAGCAGAGCAAAGTTACTGGTAATGGGCGATTTCAACCACAGGGAGATCGACTGGGAAAACCTGGAGCCACATGGGGGTCCCGAAACATGGAGAGCCAAGATGATGGATGTGGTACTTGAAAACCTCATGCATCAACATGTCAGGGACACAACCAGAGAGAGAGGGGAGGATGAGCCAGCAAGACTGGATCTTGTGTTCACCCTGAGCAGTTCAGACATTGAGGACATCACTTACGAGAGGCCCCTTGGAGCTAGCGATCACGTGGTTCTGAGTTTTGATTATATAGTAGAGTTACAAGTGGAGAAGGTAACAGGAACTGAAGGGGACAGGCCAAACTATAATAGGGGGGACTACACAGGTATGAGAAACTTCCTGCAGGAGGTTCAGTGGGACAGAGAAATGGTAGGAAAATCAGTAAACGAGATGATGGAATATGTGGCAACAAAGTGCAAGGAGGCAGAGGAAAGGTTTGTTCCCAAGGGAAACAGAAATAATAGGAAGACCAAAACGAGTCCTTGGTTTACCCGAAGGTGTAGGGAGGCAAAAACTAAGTGCAACAGAGAATGGAAAAGGTACAGGAGGCATAGGACCCAGGAAAACAAGGAGATTAGTAGAAGAGCCAGAAACGAGTATGCACAGATAAGGAGTGAGGCCCAGCGACAGTATGAAAACGACATAGCATCGAAAGTCAAATCTGACCTGAAACTGCTGTATAGTCACATTAGGAGGAAGACAACAGTCAAGGACCAGGTGATAAGGCTGAGGAAAGAAGGTGGAGAACTCACAAGAAATGATCAAGAGGTATGTGAGGAGCTCAACACGAGATTTAAGGAAGTATTTACAGTAGAGACAGGAAGGACTCTGGGGGGACAGATCAGATGGGGACACCAGCAAGGAATACACCAACAAGTGTTGGACGACATACATACAGATGAGGAGGAGGTGAAGAAACTGCTAAGGGACATCGATACCTCAAAGGCAATGGGACCGGACAACATCTCCCCGTGGGTCCTTAGAGAGGAAGCAGATATGTTGTGCGTGCCACTTACCACAATCTTCAACACGTCCCTGGAAACTGGGCAACTACCTGAGGTATGGAAGACGGCAAATGTAGTTCCCATTTTTAAAAAAGGAGACAGAAAAGAGGCACTAAACTATAGACCTGTGTCATTGACGTGTATAGTATGCAAAGTTATGGAGAAGATTATCAGGAGGAGAGTGGTGGAGCACCTGGAACGGAACAAGAGTATAAATGCCAACCAGCACGGATTCATGGAAGGCAAATCCTGTGTCACAAACCTTCTGGAGTTTTATGATAAAATAACAGAAGTAAGACACGAGAGAGAGGGGTGGGTTGATTGCATCTTCTTGGACTGCAAGAAGGCCTTTGACACAGTTCCTCACAAGAGATTAGTGCAGAAGCTAGAGCATCAGGCGCATATAACAGGAAGGGCACTGCAATGGATCAGAGAATACCTGACAGGGAGGCAACAACGAGTCATGGTACGTAATGATGTATCACAGTGGGCACCTGTGATGAGCGGGGTCCCACAGGGGTCGGTCCTAGGACCAGTGCTCTTTTTGGTATATGTGAACGACATGATGGAAGGGTTAGACTCAGAAGTGTCCCTGTTTGCAGATGATGTGAAGTTAATGAGGAGAATTAAATCTGATGAGGACCAGGCAGGACTTCAAAGAGACCTGGACAGACTGGACACCTGGTCCAGCAAATGGCTTCTCGAATTTAATCCTGCCAAATGCAAAGTCATGAAGATAGGGGAAGGGCACAGAAGACCACAGACAGAGTATAGGCTAGGTGGCCAAAGACTGCAAACCTCACTCAAGGAGAAAGATCTTGGGGTGAGTATAACACCGAGCATGTCTCCGGAAGCACACATCAATCAGATAACTGCTGCAGCATATGGGCGCCTGGCAAACCTGAGAACAGCATTCCGATACCTTAGTAAGGAATCGTTCAAGACACTGTACACCGTGTATGTCAGGCCCATACTGGAGTATGCAGCACCTGTTTGGAACCCGCACTTGATAAAGCACGTCAAGAAACTAGAGAAAGTACAAAGGTTTGCGACAAGGTTAGTTCCAGAGCTAAGGGGAATGTCCTATGAAGAAAGATTAAGGGAAATCGGCCTGACGACACTGGAGGACAGGAGGGTCAGGGGAGACATGATAACGACATATAAAATACTGCGTGGAATAGACAAGGTGGACAAAGACAGGATGTTCCAGGGAGGGGACACAGAAACAAGAGGCCACAATTGGAAGTTGAAGACACAAATGAGTCAGAGAGATATTAGGAAGTATTTCTTCAGTCATAGAGTTGTAAGGCAGTGGAATAGCCTAGAAAATGACGTAGTGGAGGCAGGAACCATACACAGTTTTAAGACGAGGTTTGATAAAGCTCATGGAGCGGGGAGAGAGAGGGCCCAGTAGCAACCGGTGAAGAGGCGGGGCCAGGAGCTAAGACTCGACCCCTGCAACCACAAATAGGTGAGTACACACAGAAACACACACACACACACACAAACACACACACACACACACACATTAACCTTGAACAACTTACTCAGCTCTGCTGATACTTCCGCTTACCTTTGTTTCATTATAATCATCCTCACCCTGCCCTGCCTCACCCTGCCCTGCCTCACCCTGCCCTGCCTCACCCTGCCCTGCCTCACCCTGCCCTGCCTCACCCTGCCCTGCCTCACCCTGCCCTGCCTCGCCCTGCCCTGCCTCGCCCTGCCCTGCCTCGCCCTACCCCGCCTCACACCGACCTATCCTGCCCCACTCTGCCCCCTCACAGAGCCTCCCTGACGCACACAGAGGCACCTACCCGGCACCCTGACCCGTACCAGAGGTTTATCAACCCAGGATAACCCAAGAAAGTCAATGCGTCATCGAGGACTGTCTGTCTTATTTCCATTATGGTCCTCAATCTTGTTCCCAGGATGCCACCCACACCAGTCCACTAACACCCAGATACCTATTTGCTTGCTAGGTGAACGGGACAACAGGTGTTAGAAAACCACACCCAATGTTTCCACCGTTACCGGGGGTTGAACTATATACACTCAGCGTGTGAAGCAAAAGCGTTGCCTACCAGGCCACGGGCCACCTTGAGGGGTCGGGATGAGATCCATTATAAAGGTGTTCACTGGGTCGCAGTTGGTGACCATGCTAATTTTCTTAAGTTCACGTATGTGACGTGTTTAAGATGTCATTATTGTGGGCCCAATGGTGCAGTGGTCAGCCTGGCTGACTCCAGCACTCCCTTAACCAACACACTCACACACAGACATATGGAACTTTTCACATAAAGATCTTTCACACGTCTCTGTTTGTCATCAGGATCTATGAAACTGTTGCAAACGTAGCAACAGGTGGAATGAAGTGTGTGTGTGTGTGTGTGTGTGTGTGTGTGTGTGTGTGTGTGTGTGTGTGTGTGTGTGTGTGTGTGTGTGTGTGTGTGTGTGTGTGTGTGTGTGTGTATGTGTGTGTGTGTGTGTGTGTGAATATTGTGATTGTTGATGCTGACATGTTGAAAAAGGCTGAATTATTATGTGAATAACGTATTGCCCTCTGGCGTTCAGTGATCCTTATGGATAGCGTTCACCCTGTCTGTCCAAAGTATGAAGAATTGAGACACTTATGCAACACATGGGAATCTTTATTGAAGAAACGTTTCGCCACACAGTGGCTTCATCAGTCCAATACAAAGTAGAAATGGGTAAGTAGAGTAGAAGTTTGAGGTAATCAGTCCCTCAAACTTCTACTCTCCTTGCCCATTTCTACTTTGTATTGGACTGATGAAGCCACTGTGTGGCGAAACGTTTCTTCAATAAAGATTCCCATGTGTTGCATTAAGTGTCTCAATTCTTCAACTTGTCGGTTTTCAAAACCATTTATCACACTGTCCAAAGTATGATTGGTTGCAGTCTTTACACGGTAACTGGTAGACTCCTGGTTTCTCGTGTGTAGTTGAATGTTTCTGTTTCTTGTAAAAGAGATTCACCAGTTTGTATAGAAAGTGATTGTGTTGGTCACTTTGTTCAGACAGTTTAATGTACCTTGGTGAAAGGGAACCATGAGTAAAGATTTGCTGGATGGAGTTAAGTTTTTGTGACTGATGTTCTGCAGTGCTGAAGTTTACTCTCTTTTCTTCTTGTTTTATAAACTGGGGAATTTCTTTTCCAAGAAACACAAGCATTCAACTACACATGATACACCAGGAGTGTACCACTTACCATGCAAAGACTGTAACCTAGAATACATCGGACAGACGGGGCGAACACTATCTACAAGAACCATTGAACAACAGAGGACAATACGTTATGCACAGGATAATTCAGCCGTTTTTCACTATGTCAGCATCAACAATTACAATATTCATTGGGAAGCTGCCACCATCAAACATAAATCACACTGCGGCTACATACACAGAATCTGCCCTCGTAGCTACCACTCCCAATGTCAACATATCCCAGGGACAATAGAAAACCAGACGCCATTTCAGAATTCACCCTCAGGAAGTACATACCAGCGCCCAACCTAATACAGAACACCACCACAAGAAAAGGAATCACAGTACAAAGACACTTCCTACCCAAATTTCTAGCCGGCCCGGTAGCCTGGTGGCTAAAGCTCCCGCTTCACACACGGAGGGCCCGGGTTCGATTCCCGGCGGGTGGAAACATTTCGACACGTTTCCTTACACCTGTTGTCCTGTTCACCTAGCAGCAAATAGGTACCTGGGTTTTAGTCGACTGGTGTGGGTCGCATCCTGGGGGACAAGATTAAGGACCCCAATGGAAATAAGTTAGACAGTCCTCGATGACGCACTGACTTTCTTGGGTTATCCTGGGTGGCTAACCCTCCGGGGTTAAAAATCCGAACGAAATCTTATCTTATCTTATCTCCTCTTCAGGACCTGTCTTCTCACTCCCTCCTAGACCCGTCCTCCCACGCGCTCACCTGACACTGCTCCCCAGCACGGTGACAGGTCCAACTTTTTCCTATAAATTCATGTTCTTTCACTTGTGTATCAGCTGAAGAGGATCCCAGAAGGGGGTCGAAAAATACACAGACCAAAAAACCTGCTGTGCTTCTGTGTTCATGTACATTGAGCACTGACAAGTGTTCATGACATCTTAGTATATATATATATGTCGTGCCGAATAGGTAAAACTTACGATTTTGGTTTAAATACCAAGGCTATTTTTGTCGAATGAAGCAAGCGAAAATTTGTGTATGCAATAATTTCGCAGAGTGTGAGTGTAGTGTCAGGGAAGGTGAGTGTAGTGTCAGTGAAGGTGAGTGTAGTGTCAGGGAAGGTGAGTGTAGTGTCAGAGAAGGTGAGTGTAGTGTCAGTGAAGGTGAGTGTAGTGTCAGGGAAGGTGAGTGTAGTGTCAGTGAAGGTGAGTGTAGTGTCAGTGAAGGTGAGTGTAGTGTCAGGGAAGGTGAGTGTAGTGTCAGGGAAGGTGAGTGTAGTGTCAGTGAAGGTGAGTGTAGTGTCAGTGAAGGTGAGTGTAGTGTCAGGGAAGGTGAGTGTAGTGTCAGGGAAGGTGAGTGTAGTGTCAGGGAAGGTGAGTGTAGTGTCAGGGAAGGTGAGTGTAGTGTCAGGGAAGGTGAGTGTAGTGTCAGGGAAGGTGAGTGTAGTGTCAGGGAAGGTGAGTGTAGTGTCAGGGAAGGTGAGTGTAGTGTCAGTGAAGGTGAGTGTAGTGTCAGTGAAGGTGAGTGTAGTGTCAGGGAAGGTGAGTGTAGTGTCAGGGAAGGTGAGTGTAGTGTCAGGGAAGGTGAGTGTAGTGTCAGGGAAGGTGAGTGTAGTGTCAGGTGAGTGTAGTGTCAGGGAAGGTGAGTGTAGTGTCAGGGAAGGTGAGTGTAGTGTCAGAGAAGGTGAGTGTAGTGTCAGGGAAGGTGAGTGTAGTGTCAGAGAAGGTGAGTGTAGTGTCAGTGAAGGTGAGTGTAGTGTCAGGGAAGGTGAGTGTAGTGTCAGTGAAGGTGAGTGTAGTGTCAGTGAAGGTGAGTGTAGTGTCAGTGAAGGTGAGTGTAGTGTCAGGGAAGGTGAGTGTAGTGTCAGGGAAGGTGAGTGTAGTGTCAGTGAAGGTGAGTGTAGTGTCAGTGAAGGTGAGTGTAGTGTCAGTGAAGGTGAGTGTAGTGTCAGTGAAGGTGAGTATAGTGTCAGTGAAGGTGAGTGTAGTGTCAGGGAAGGTGAGTGTAGTGTCAGTGAAGGTGAGTGTAGTGTCAGTGAAGGTGAGTGTAGTGTCAGTGAAGGTGAGTGTAGTGTCAGTGAAGGTGAGTGTAGTGTCAGTGAAGGTGAGTGTAGTGTCAGTGAAGGTGAGTGTAGTGTCAGTGAAGGTGAGTGTAGTGTCAGTGAAGGTGAGTGTAGTGTCAGTGAAGGTGAGTGTAGTGTCAGTGAAGGTGAGTGTAGTGTCAGTGAAGGTGAGTGTAGTGTCAGGGAAGGTGAGTGTAGTGTCAGTGAAGGTGAGTGTAGTGTCAGGGAAGGTGAGTGTAGTGTCAGTGAAGGTGAGTGTAGTGTCAGTGAAGGTGAGTGTAGTGTCAGGGAAGGTGAGTGTAGTGTCAGTGAAGGTGAGTGTAGTGTCAGGGAAGGTGAGTGTAGTGTCAGGGAAGGTGAGTGTAGTGTCAGGGAAGGTGAGTGTAGTGTCAGTGAAGGTGAGTGTAGTGTCAGGGAAGGTGAGTGTAGTGTCAGTGAAGGTGAGTGTAGTGTCAGTGAAGGTGAGTGTAGTGTCAGGGAAGGTGAGTGTAGTGTCAGTGAAGGTGAGTGTAGTGTCAGGGAAGCTGAGTGTAGTGTCAGGGAAGGTGAGTGTAGTGTCAGGGAAGGTGAGTGTAGTGTCAGGGAAGGTGAGTGTAGTGTCAGGGAAGGTGAGTGTAGTGTCAGGGAAGGTGAGTGTAGTGTCAGTGAAGGTGAGTGTAGTGTCAGTGAAGGTGAGTGTAGTGTCAGTGAAGGTGAGTGTAGTGTCAGTGAAGGTGAGTGTAGTGTCAGTGAAGGTGAGTGTAGTGTCAGTGAAGGTGAGTGTAGTGTCAGGGAAGGTGAGTGTAGTGTCAGTGAAGGTGGGTGTAGTGTCAGTGAAGGTGAGTGTAGTGTCAGTGAAGGTGAGTGTAGTGTCAGTGAAGGTGAGTGTAGTGTCAGTGAAGGTGAGTGTAGTGTCAGGGAAGGTGAGTGTAGTGTCAGTGAAGGTGAGTGTAGTGTCAGTGAAGGTGAGTGTAGTGTCAGTGAAGGTGAGTGTAGTGTCAGTGAAGGTGAGTGTAGTGTCAGTGAAGGTGAGTGTAGTGTCAGGGAAGGTGAGTGTAGTGTCAGTGAAGGTGAGTGTAGTGTCAGTGAAGGTGAGTGTAGTGTCAGTGAAGGTGAGTGTAGTGTCAGTGAAGGTGAGTGTAGTGTCAGTGAAGGTGAGTGTAGTGTCAGTGAAGGTGAGTGTAGTGTCAGTGAAGGTGAGTGTAGTGTCAGTGAAGGTGAGTGTAGTGTCAGTGAAGGTGAGTGTAGTGTCAGTGAAGGTGAGTGTAGTGTCAGTGAAGGTGAGTATAGTGTCAGTGAAGGTGAGTGTAGTGTCAAAGAAGGTGAGTGTAGTGTCAGTGAAGGTGAGTGTAGTGTCAGGGAAGGTGAGTGTAGTGTCAGTGAAGGTGAGTGTAGTGTCAGTGAAGGTGAGTGTAGTGTCAGTGAAGGTGAGTGTAGTGTCAGTGAAGGTGAGTGTAGTGTCAGGGAAGGTGAGTGTAGTGTCAGTGAAGGTGAGTGTAGTGTCAGTGAAGGTGAGTGTAGTGTCAGTGAAGGTGAGTGTAGTGTCAGTGAAGGTGAGTGTAGTGTCAGTGAAGGTGAGTGTAGTGTCAGTGAAGGTGAGTATAGTAAGGTGAGTGTAGTGTCAGTGAAGGTGAGTATAGTAGTGAAGGTCAGTGAAGGTGAGTGTAGTGTCAGTGTCAGTGAAGGTGAGTGTAGGGAAGGTGTCAGTGAAGGTGAGTGTAGTGAAGGTCAGGGAATGAAGTGTGTGAAGTGTAGTGTCAGTGAAGGTGAGTGTAGTGTCAGTGAGTGTAGTGTCAGTGAAGGTGAGTAGTGTCAGTGAAGGTGAGTGTAGTGTCAGGGAAGGTGAGTGTAGTGTCAGTGAAGGTGAGTGTAGTGTCAGTGAAGGTGAGTGTAGTGTCAGTGAAGGTGAGTGTAGTGTCAGTGAAGGTGAGTGTAGTGTCAGTGAAGGTGAGTGTAGTGTCAGTGAAGGTGAGTGTAGTGTCAGTGAAGGTGAGTGTAGTGTCAGTGAAGGTGAGTATAGTGTCAGTGAAGGTGAGTGTAGTGTCAGTGAAGGTGAGTGTAGTGTCAGTGAAGGTGAGTGTAGTGTCAGTGAAGGTGAGTGTAGTGTCAGGGAAGGTGAGTGTAGTGTCAGTGAAGGTGAGTATAGTGTCAGTGAAGGTGAGTGTAGTGTCAGGGAAGGTGAGTGTAGTGTCAGTGAAGGTGAGTATAGTGTCAGTGAAGGTGAGTGTAGTGTCAGGGGTGAAGGTGAGTGAGTGTAGTGTCAGTGAAGGTGAGTGTAGTGTCAGTGAAGGTGAGTGTAGTGTCAGTGAAGGTGAGTGTAGTGTCAGTGAAGGTGAGTGTAGTGTCAGTGAAGGTGAGTGTAGTGTCAGTGAAGGTGAGTGTAGTGTCAGTGAAGGTGAGTGTAGTGTCAGTGAAGGTGAGTATAGTGTCAGTGAAGGTGAGTGTAGTGTCAGGGAAGGTGAGTGTAGTGTCAGTGAAGGTGAGTGTAGTGTCAGTGAAGGTGAGTGTAGTGTCAGGGAAGGTGGGTGTAGTGTCAGTGAAGGTGAGTGTAGTGTCAGTGAAGGTGAGTGTAGTGTCAGGGAAGGTGGGTGTAGTGTCAGTGAAGGTGAGTGTAGTGTCAGTGAAGGTGAGTGTAGTGTCAGTGAAGGTGAGTATAGTGTCAGTGAAGGTGAGTGTAGTGTCAGGGAAGGTGGGTGTAGTGTCAGTGAAGGTGAGTGTAGTGTCAGTGAAGGTGAGTGTAGTGTCAGTGAAGGTGAGTGTAGTGTCAGGGAAGGTGAGTGTAGTGTCAGTGAAGGTGAGTGTAGTGTCAGTGAAGGTGAGTGTAGTGTCAGGGAAGGTGAGTGTAGTGTCAGTGAAGGTGAGTGTAGTGTCAGTGAAGGTGAGTGTAGTGTCAGTGAAGGTGAGTGTAGTGTCAGTGAAGGTGAGTGTAGTGTCAGTGAAGGTGAGTGTAGTGTCAGTGAAGGTGAGTGTAGTGTCAGTGAAGGTGAGTGTAGTGTCAGTGAAGGTGAGTGTAGTGTCAGTGAAGGTGAGTGTAGTGTCAGTGAAGGTGAGTGTAGTGTCAGTGAAGGTGAGTGTAGTGTCAGTGAAGGTGAGTGTAGTGTCAGTGAAGGTGAGTGTGAAGGTGAGTGTCAGTGAAGGTGAGTGTAGTGTCAGTGAAGGTGAGTGTAGTGTCAGTGAAGGTGAGTGTAGTGTCAGTGAAGGTGAGTGTAGTGTCAGTGAAGGTGAGTGTAGTGTCAGTGAAGGTGAGTGTAGTGTCAGTGAAGGTGAGTGTAGTGTCAGTGAAGGTGAGTGTAGTGTCAGTGAAGGTGAGTGTAGTGTCAGTGAAGGTGAGTGTAGTGTCAGTGAAGGTGAGTGTAGTGTCAGTGAAGGTGAGTGTAGTGTCAGTGAAGGTGAGTGTAGTGTCAGTGAAGGTGAGTGTAGTGTCAGTGAAGGTGAGTGTAGTGTCAGTGAAGGTGAGTGTAGTGTCAGTGAAGGTGAGTGTAGTGTCAGTGAAGGTGAGTGTAGTGTCAGTGAAGGTGAGTGTAGTGTCAGTGAAGGTGAGTGTAGTGTCAGTGAAGGTGAGTGTAGTGTCAGTGAAGGTGAGTGTAGTGTCAGTGAAGGTGAGTGTAGTGTCAGTGAAGGTGAGTGTAGTGTCAGTGAAGGTGAGTGTAGTGTCAGTGAAGGTGAGTGTAGTGTCAGTGAAGGTGAGTGTAGTGTCAGTGAAGGTGAGTGTAGTGTCAGTGAAGGTGAGTGTAGTGTCAGTGAAGGTGAGTGTAGTGTCAGTGAAGGTGAGTGTAGTGTCAGTGAAGGTGAGTGTAGTGTCAGTGAAGGTGAGTGTAGTGTCAGTGAAGGTGAGTGTAGTGTCAGTGAAGGTGAGTGTAGTGTCAGTGAAGGTGAGTGTAGTGTCAGGGAAGGTGAGTGTAGTGTCAGTGAAGGTGAGTGTAGTGTCAGTGAAGGTGAGTGTAGTGTCAGTGAAGGTGAGTGTAGTGTCAGTGAAGGTGAGTGTAGTGTCAGTGAAGGTGAGTGTAGTGTCAGTGAAGGTGAGTGTAGTGTCAGTGAAGGTGAGTGTAGTGTCAGTGAAGGTGAGTGTAGTGTCAGTGAAGGTGAGTGTAGTGTCAGGGAAGGTGAGTGTAGTGTCAGTGAAGGTGAGTGTAGTGTCAGTGAAGGTGAGTGTAGTGTCAGTGAAGGTGAGTGTAGTGTCAGTGAAGGTGAGTGTAGTGTCAGTGAAGGTGAGTGTAGTGTCAGTGAAGGTGAGTATAGAGAGGAAGCAAGTGTTGAATACCAAGATATTATCTCCCTGAGTCAGTCAGACCTTCTTCTGGGTGTTGCTCTGACGTTGTCTCGGGTTTCCATGGTCTCAAAGGTCAAGAACAAGGTTCCTGGAGATGCCAAGGGCAAGGTCAAGAAAGGTCGCCGGGTGGGTCATCAGTGATGCAATGTGACCCACTCTCTCTCTCTCTCTCTCTCTCTCTCTCTCTCTCTCTCTCTCTCTCTCTCTCTCTCTCTCTCTCTCTCTCTCTCTCTCTCTCTCTCTCTCTCTCTCTCTCTCTCTCTCTCTCTCTCGTACTCTCTCTCGTGCTCTCTCTCGTGCCCTCTCTCCCTATTGCTTCCACCAATACCACTACCACCATTACCACTATCACCACTACCACCACTACCACCACTTCCACCACTACCACCACTACCACCACTACCACTACCACTGCCACTATCTCCATTGCCACTACAACTACCACCACTACTACCACTACCATTACCACCATTACCACCATTACCACAACTACCACTACCACCACTACCACTACCACTACTACCACCACTACCACTACCACCACTGTCACCTCTATCACTGCCACCACTACCACTACCACCGCTACCACCATTACCACTACCATCACCACTACCATCACCACTACCACCACTACCACTACCATCACCACTACTACCACTACCACTACCACCACTACCACTACCATCACCACTACTACCACTACCATCACCACTACCACAACTACCACCACCACTACCATCACCACTACCATCACCACTACCACCACTACCACCACCATCACCACTACCACTACTACCACTACCATCACCACTACCACCACTACCACTACCATCACCACTACCACCACTACCACCACCACCACCAACACCACTACCACTACCACTACCATCACCACTACCACTACCACTACCACTATCACCACTACCACCACCATCACCACTACCACCACTACCATCACCACTACCACCACCACTACCACTACCACCACTACCACTACCACCACCACTACCATCACTACCATCACCACTATCACTACCACCATCACCACTACCACCACTACCATCACCACTACCATGACCACTACCACCACTACCACTACCACCACTACCATCACCACTACCACCACCACTACCACCACTACCATCACCACTACCACCACCACTACCACCACTGCCACTACCATCACCACTACCACTACCATCACCACTACCACCACTACCATCACCACTACCACCACTACCACTACCACCACCATCACCACTACCACCACTACCACCACCACTACCACCACTACCATCACCACTACCATCACCACTACCACCACTACCATCACCACTACCACCACTACCATCACCCCTACCATCACCACTACCACCACTACCATCACCACTACCACCACCATCACCACTACCACCACTACCACCACCACTACCACCACTACCATCACCACTACCATCACCAATACCACCACTACCATCACCACTACCACCACCATCACCACTACCACCACCATCACCACTACCATCACTACCACCACCACTACCACCACTACCATCACCACTACCACCACTACCATCACCACTACCACCACCACCACCACTACCACCACTACCATCACCCCTACCATCACCACTACCACCACCATCACCACTACCACCACTACCATCACCACTACCACCACCATCACCACTACCATCACTACCACCACCACTACCACCACTACCATCACCACTACCACCACTACCATCACCACTACCACCACCATCACCACTACCACCACTACCACCACCACTACCACCACTACCATCACCCCTACCACCACTCTCTACCACAACCTTCACCTTAACCAGCCTCGCCTGTCTTGCGTGTTCACTGGTCAGCCTCTAATATTATGGAAATTCCTGTTACCTTATTGGGTGTGTTGTATATGAGAGTGTTCTTGTGATAGACCGGTGGTTCGGGTTTGACTCTCTGGTGCCACTGGTGGTTCTGGAGTGGTTCTGTTGAAGCACTGGTGACTCTAGCCTGGTTCTGTATTGACAGTGCGAGCTCTAGCTGTGCTCTGTGTTAATTTAAGTGGTTCTAGTGCCAGCCTAACTGATTTTGATAATTTTACACGGGTTGTAATAGTTTTTATACGTGTTATAATTGTTATATACTATTTCTGATAGTACTACAGATTAACTCGGTGGCACTCGATGTATGCACAAGGCTTATTCCTCTAAGAAAAAGGAGGAGTAGATGTAAAATAGAAAGAGACAGGCGATCCCTTTACAGGCGACGGAAAAGAATAACAGAGCGGCTAAAAGAGGTCAATATATCTGAAATGCGTAGGGAGTCACTGGTCAGAGAAATAGCAAGCATCGAACTTAAGCTAAAGGAATCTTAAAGGGATGTCACTAGCACGTTAAGAGACCATACAATAAGTGTCAGGGGCCCGAGACTGTTCAACTGCCTCCCAGCATACATAAGGGGGATTACCAACAGACCCCTGGCAGTCTTCAAGCTGGCACTGGACAAGCACCTAAAGTCGGTACCTGACCAGTCGGGCTGTGGCTCGTACGTTGGTTTGCGTGCAGCCAGCAGTAACAGCCTGGTTGATCAGGCTCTGATCCACCATGAGGCCTGGTCACAGACCGGGCCGCGGGGGCGTTGACCCCCGGAACTCTCTCCAGGTAAACTCCAGGTAAACTATACTAATCATGATAATTCCAGCCTGGTTCTATCTGAATCTGATGGTTCTACACATTTGGTCACAGGATATATAAAGATAATCAAGTATTAGCAACAAAACGTTACCATACACAGGGGCAGACGGTCGTGTGTGTGTGGGTACAACAAGGCCACGACGACAGCTGTACCAACAGTACCCCGGTGCTGGGTTGTCCAGCACTCCAGCTGAGAGTGTTGTTGTCATTAAGATGCATCAGTCTACTGATAACAAGAACTTTGACAGTGATTCCTGAGGGCCAAGTGACGTTTCCTGATCATCTCACATGTCATTACATATTAATTATTATTATTATTATTATTATTATTATTATTATTATTATTATTATTATTATTATTATTATTATTATTATTATTATTATTATTATTATTGCTGATGTTGTCGTTGATATTATTAAATAAATAGTGAAGTTGGGGTTAATGCTGGGTGCAAAATTAATGGCAAAGTTGTTGCAATAAGTTAGTTTCTGTTATGAAACCGACGGGTGAGTCTGTGTTGAAGGAGGGACTCGAAGCGAGGTGAGTTAGTGTGGTCGTGTCAGGGCTCTTGCAGATGTCGAAAGTAAACTCTGCGTACTCACTGACTGATTGGACAGTCTATTAAGATACGGTGTATGAGTAGATCGACTCGGTAGTGTTCGCATCTATGGTTGTGGGCGTCTCCGTGAGGCATTCATGGGTGTCCGGTTTGTAATGGTGGGGACGTGTTTTTCTTCGCCCGACAGTGATGGAGGGAAGAAGGCTATGACTTCAAGTGAGCCTTGATAGAGAACCATTTGTTGTGCTGTAATTCGAACCAACATTTTTGGCAGCGACCTCACAGTTGTTAAGAGAATATTGGAAAATAATAAGAGAAAGTAACTCTATGAGGGAGACTTGGTGGGTTTTGAATAGCTGACAAAATGGCTGAGTATGAGCGTTCGTTGCGCAGAATATCAGCCATAAAAGAAAACTTCTTTGTGCTTACTAGAAGTGTGATAGACCATTGTTGCATACGCAGTACAATGGTGGCTGGTGAATCAGAAAGAACACCAGGAGGGACACACCTTCAGTAACCTGCCTCGATCTTAGGCAGCCTCTGGTAGCACTTCGACTATGAGAGGTACTGCCAGACGGCCATCTGACCCACTGGAAGGTCATGTGACAAGCTCTAAGATGGTCCAGTTTCTATCGCGCGGAGTGACGCAGCCAACACAAGTTACGTTGATAAATTAGACACATGTGCAACTCTTGGGTATCTTTATTGAGGAAACGTTTCGCCACACAGTGGCTTCATCAGTCCATACGTAGGAGAAACTTGAAGAACAGGAGGAGAATGAGGTAATCAGTCCCTCAACCTTGAGTCGATGTGCTCAGTCCATCAATCTTGAATAGAATACGGCATATGAGCAATTGTTGGGCACGACCTACTTCCACATTGAACAAATGTGACACCACCTACGACTGCTGCACCTCTCCTGCCATACGGTTTATAAGCTGCTTCTCCGCTCATATGCCGTATTCTATTCAAGGTTGAGGGACTGATTACCTCATTCTCCTCCTGTTCTTCAAGTTTCTCCTACGTATGGACTGATGAAGCCACTGTGTGGCGAAACGTTTCCTCAATAAAGATACCCAAGAGTTGCACATGTGTCTAATTTATCAACATGTCGGTTCTCTGAACCATTCATCTACAAACAAGTTACGTTAGAACACATCTAGTAGTGACTTCTTGCTACCTAGGTGCTGAATTTCACAAATGTGCAAATATCCCCATTAATGAGGCCGAAAGGAGGTCGTGGGTTAGGGAGTATTCAGACTCATCCCGAAGAAGGGACGATGAGGTCCAATTCCTGGGATCAAGAGCTACTTTACCAGGACAAGAGCCCTTCCTTGAAGCAGTGACATAAGTCTTGTGTTTCATCAATAAGGATCTAACTGGTGTACTACCTACAACAGTAAAGAAAATACACAGGTTGCAGAAAAAACTTATTGACTCAACGTTTAGCTCTGCACTGAGCGAAACGTCGCCCCATTAACAGCAATGTATGCCTTTTCTTCACAGATATAAGTGTTATACCAGTAACTGATAGCGCATTATAATATACTTAACCACTGTTTGTTCTTTTGTTTTCATTGTACCAACACTACAGGTTGGTGAGGATCCTCCCTCCCAGCTAGCGTCAGCTTAGGCCTACCGCAACGGTCTGGAGTTTTGAGATTCTCAGATCGCGGGTTCTACCCCCGCCCGTGGTGTGGTTTGCTAGGCCTACCTACTTCAAATTAATTTTCACTCTCTTGACGTGTATTGTCACATTTACCATTTATTTCCTAATCCTTTTGATTAAATCCACGTAAAAAACTCACAGTGAAACAGCAACAACAGTCAGAGGCTGGTGAACCGAGGCTGGTGAACCGAGGCAGGTGAACCGAGGCTGGTGAACCGAGGCTGCTGAGCCGAGGTTGCTGAACTGAAGCCGGCTAGAATGACGGGTCTGGAATTCCCCCGTGAGAGCAAACGTTTATGGTAGAAATTTAAATTCTGTTACTCGTTGACTCTTCTCCCATCCTACGTACAGTTACTGATCTTATTGGTTACGACGCCATTACACACCCAAGGGGTTTCCTACCCTCACTGTGCGTTCTGGGTTTTAAGCTGTGGACTCTTACATGACCACCTCACACTCAATCAAAGCTTATTGCTTGGGTGGCACTGAAAATTGGGTTGGGTAAATATTCTGTTAGTGGGATGGATTGTGAAGGACCTGCCTAGTATGGGCCAACAAGCCTGCTGCAGTGTTCCATTGGTAGAATCAAGAGGACAAACTGAATGAAGGTTTGGTCTTGAGAGGTGCAGTTT
>NC_091300.1:2785337-2902837 GCF_038502225.1 Cherax quadricarinatus | reverse complement strand
TGGTGCCGCTGGTGCCGCTGGCGCTGGTGGCCGCGCTGGTGCCGCTGGATGCCGCTGGCGCCGCTGGTGCCGCTGGTGCTGGCACCTGGCGCTGCTGCTGCTGGTGCCGCTGGTGCCGCCTGGCGCCGCTGGTGCCGCGGCCGCTGGTGGCTGGTGCTGGTGCTAGTGCTGGTGCTGCTGATGCTGGTGCTGCTGGTGCTCAAGCAGGTGAGCTGCCTGAAAGATAAAATAAAAACAGAGAGAAGCTCACGGAGGATGACAGGGAAATTTGTGAAGCGCTTAACAAAGATTGATGAACAAATGCAGTTGCCAGGGAGAGAGAGAGAGAGAGAGAGAGAGAGAGAGAGAGAGAGAGAGAGAGAGAGAGAGAGAGAGAGAGAGAGAGAGAGAGAGAGAGAGAGAGAGAGCACATTATGGCTGGATTATTGGTTTGGTACAATGGTCACAGTAGCCAGAGTCTACGAAAACATTGTAGGCGATACAATATAAAAAAGATAACTGCTCAATAAAATTTAATGATTTCTTTTTATTGAATTAATGACAGTATGCAATGTATAAGTTGTATTGTATACAGTACATACAGTACAATCATTTATCTATTGGTGTCTATTTTGTTGGCCAGCGGTAATGAGAGTGACCTACGAAGAGGAATATATTTCTGTTCCACAAGACACAGTACTTCCTCTAGATACTCACAGTCATGGCAGAAGATGACAGAATTTGTCTGAGTGTCATCCAACAACGGTGGAACAAGCCTCCAGGTAACCCCCAGGCAAGCCTATAAGCCAAGGTGAAATAGTCTTCCAGTGAGTCATAAAAACAAACTAACATCAACTACTCCACTATAGAGAGCTGAACTCATAAAAGCTGGACCAGAATACAAAACAGAATGCAACCACACAGTCAAACGAAAGGGAATGTAAGGGACCTAGGAGTAACCATGTCTGACAGTCTTAGGTTAAGTAGTACAATAAGGTCACTATCACAACAACAAATGATAGACTGGATAACAAGAACCTTCAAAATAAAGCTACCAATCCAGTTATGATACTCTTCAAGGCATTTGGATTCTCTACACTGAAATTTTGTTGTATATTAAATACCCCTTATAAACCAAGCAATTTTTCTTACTGCTTGTGTCAATTCAGTCAAATCTTTTAACTATTAGGAATGTTTACAAGAGGGAACTTGACAAGTCTCTCCATGTAACTTTTGATCAGCAGGGCTGTGCTTCCTACCTTTGACTGTGTACATTGAACACCAACAGCCTGGTCTCAGACCTTGCCTCAGGAACGATGGTCCAGGATCCGTCATCCAGTTGTCATGAGCACTCAGATGTTGATCAGGTTCATCAACTGGAGTAGTTGGTAATACAAATACTGCATCAGTGCTGCTGGGATGGAACCATGACCCTCCGGAAGGTGAAGTTGGCTAATGTTCCCTCTCAAGGACTATTTGTACTTGTGTGTGTTCGTGTTTAAGAGCTGGTATTATTGTTCTGCTGCTGCGAGTTCTTAAGGAGAGTAAACAGGTGTAGCGATTGTTCTGTAAGCTTAGACGCTACCCAAGTCCTTATCCAAGGATTTGTTATTTCTCCAAGCTAGACTTAATTATTATTGGGCTATTTAACGCAGAAAGTAGAAAATCTAGACTCACAGTCATTTAATGTAAGACAAACACTAATTAACTGTACTAGTTCTAACGAAAACGATGTAGAATACAAATGGTAACACAGTTGCAGAATTCAATACAGTCTTCAGTTTTGATTTTATAATAAAAATCTGACACGGAAAAGTTCTACCAGATATAACTTATTAAGATATCCAGAGAACATCTGAAACTGAACCACAGTGAAGACTGCTGACCAGAATAAAGGCGCGTGATATAGAGGACACAACCTTGAAGTCACTTTGATGAAGGATCACTACAACAACAGGAAACACGGAGTCTCACTGAACGGAGAGCTAAGTGATACAGTGAACACACATTAACAGCACTGTCCGCAGTTATCCTGGATCTAGAGCCCCTCACTGGCCTCACGTCACCTCTCTCCAGGAGAAACAATTTACGATGTTAAGAGGCACGTAAGTTCCCTCCGTCTTCTGATAACATGTTCATTTTTCCACTATAATTAACCTTGTCCGTAATTACTATCACATTGGCTTTTGTCTGTTTCATAAGGTGAAGTCCAGGATATTTACTGAATTCATGATATAACTTAACAAGTCTTTGAGAACAATTGTGTTGCGGAGGTCAGAGCACAACTCAGACCTCTGCAACACAATGTTATTAAAAGACGGAGGGAAATTACGTGCCTCTTAATGATCTTGAAATGGGACTAAAATAAAAAATAGAATAATGAGGATTACATAACATTTAGAGACAATAATTAGTCCAGTGTTGATGTAATAAGAACTGAGTATGATTAAGTAAGTGATGTAGATGGTCTTACTCAGTGGTAAGATAAACCTTAACATTCACAAGTGTTAAGTAATGTATATTTTAGCTATGTTTCGTAGCTAGAATATAAAACATCATAGGTCATACTGACTATGAGCCACCTGCCAGACACCATCTTTAATATGTTGTTCAGTTTTCCACAGATTTACTACATGATGAAGGTAGACTGGTGAAGGTGCAGTCAAGGCCACTAAACTCCTACCATCACAGATACAAACTTTGTGACCTGTTCTTTCTTAAGAAGCCGGAACTGTGAGATCTTATTAACATGTTTGAGATACTGAATAAATTTTATACACTCACATGTGTAAGTACACTCACATGTGTATGTACAATCACATGTGTAAGTACACTTACATGTGTAAGTACACTTAAATGTGTAAGTACACTCAGATGTGTAAGTACACTCACATGTATAAGTACACTCAAGTGTGTAAGTACACTCACATGTGTATGTATATTCAGATGTATAAGTACACTCACATGTGTATGTACACTCACATCTAAGTACAAATAAGAAGATATTAAATCACCAGGTGGATAAGTACCTTGTATATATCTTTGATTTAACTAGTAGAGTCTTGAAGGCTATACACTAAGCTGTGTATATCTCCGTGTATATACGCGGAAAGGTTACTTCACTTCCTAATTAGGGATTAAGGTATTCACTTTTGAGGGTCTAATTTCCAACAATATCGGCGCTAATGACCTAGTTGTCGAAGTAACTTGAAAAGACGTCGACAGCGACCCTGAGCATGACGGTGGTGGTCGTAGTAACAATCCTTACAACACAAATATAATTTAACTCGCACCAGTCCTACGAGGGGAGGAAGGTGAGGGCGGGGAGACAATCTCCTGCTTTGCCAGAACAGTGTTCAACTACCAGTATCTACACACTACGTCAGCTGTTTCTTCTTAATAGATAATAGCTTCGATATTTTCCGTGGGGGGTGTCCTGGTGTCAGCCTTTACACATGTGCGCACACACACACACACACACACACACACACACACACACACACACACACACACACACACACACACACACACACACACACACACACACACACACAAAGAAAAGGAATCGGCCTCTCAAAGTAATTTTCAAGGCAGAATCAACCCGAACCATGATCCTGCAGGAGAAAGCACGGCTGAGAGGCAAGCAGGAGTTCCGGAGTGTGTACCTCGATCGAGACAGAACACAGGACGAAAGGAAGACGATGAAAGAGAGAGTTCAAAAACGAAAGGAGAAATGGGAGGAAATGAAAAAGGAGAGCAGAATAACCCAGGATCAAATGGAAGGACAAGCACACCCCCAGAAACACCTGCAGAAGGACTCCAGCCACGACACCCCCAAGGCAACTGAACAATCCAAACCAACCATCACACACCGATCCCTCTGTTTCCACCCCCTGCACCACAGTTACAGTATTAGAACAGAAGTTGAAGGTTTGGTACACAAATGCAGATGGATTAACGAATAAACATGAGGAATGGCAAGAAAGAATCAATGAGAAGTCCCCAGACATCATAGCAGTTACAGAAACAAAACTCACGGAGACAATAACAAATGCAATCTTCCCAGCAGGATACCAGATCATGAGAAAAGATAGAAGGGGCAGGGGGGGAGGTGGGGTTGCTCTGCTCGTTAAAAACAGATGGAAATTCGAGAAAATGGAAGGCATAGATGAGATGGGAGAAAGAGACTACATAGCAGGTACACTTCGGTCTGGGGAACACAAAGTGGTCATTGCAGTGATGTATAATCCACCACAGAACTGCAGGAGGCCAAGAGAGGAATATGAAGAGAGCAACAGAGCAATGGTGGACACACTTGCTGAGGTGGCAAGAAGAGCTCATTCCAGCAGAGCAAAGTTGCTGGTTATGGGGGATTTCAACCACAGGGAGATCGACTGGGAAAACCTGGAGCCACATGGGGGTCCCGAAACATGGAGAGCCAGGATGCTGGACTTGGTGCTGGAAAACCTCATGCACCAACATGTTAAGGACACTACCAGAGTGAGAGGGGAGGATGAACCAGCAAGATTGGACCTTGTGTTCACCCTGGGCAGCTCAGACATTGAGGACATCAAGTATGAGAGTCCCCTAGGAGCTAGCGACCACGTGGTTCTGTGCTTTGAATACATAGTAGAGCTGCAAGTGGAGAGAATAACAGGAGTTGAATGGGAAAAGCCTGACTATAAAAGAGGGGACTACATAGGGTTGAGGAACTTCCTGCGGGAGGTCCAGTGGGACAGAGAACTGGCAGGAAAGCCAGTAAATGAAATGATGGAATATGTAACAACAAAATGAGAGGACCCAGTAGCGATCAGTGAAGAGGCGGGGCCAGGAGCTGAGTATCGACCCCTGCAACCACAATTAGGTGAGTACAATTAGGTGAGTACACACACACACACACACACACGCGCGCGCGCACAATGGCTTTAAAACAACAAAGGAAATAATTTCGTTTTATCACAGTTGAGAAAAGTCGTGTCTCCACAAACTCCGTTATTCAGAATGAGAGATCAAAAAAAGGTGACCTGGATACCTGGTGAAGTGCGGCGGCGGCAGCGGCGGCGGCAGCGGCGGCGGCAGCGGCGGCGGCAGCGGCAGCATCAGCAGCGGCAGGAAGCTGTACATCTCAAGTGACGTACAGTGTCGTACGCGGAAATAACCGTCCATTTCTGCTCCACAACGACTTTAACTTCAAGCTACTGTATAACCAGGGTTCTGCACGTACACTGTATAACCAGGGTTCTGCACGTACACTGTATAACCAGGGTTCTCCACGTACACTGTATAACCAGGGTTCTGCACGTACACTGTATAACCAGGGTTCTGCACGTACACTGTATAACCAGGGTTCTGCACGTACACTGTATAACCAGGGTTCTGCACGTACACTGTATAACCAGGGTTCTGCACGTACACTGTATAACCAGGGTTCTCCACGTACACTGTATAACCAGGGTTCTCCACGTACACTGTATAACCAGGGTTCTCCACGTACACTGTATAACCAGGGTTCTCCACGTACACTGTATAACCAGGGTTCTCCACGTACACTGTATAACCAGGGTTCTCCACGTACACTGTATAACCAGGGTTCTGCACGTACACTGTATAACCAGGGTTCTCCACGTACACTGTATAACCAAGGTTCTCCACGTACACTGTATAACCAAGGTTCTCAACGTACACTGTATAACCAGGGTTCTCCACGTACACTGTATAACCAAGGTTCTCCACGTACACTGTATAACCAGGGTTCTGCACGTACACTGTATAACCAGGGTTCTCCACGTACACTGTATAACCAGGGTTCTCCACGTACACTGTATAACCAAGGTTCTCCACGTACACTGTATAACCAAGGTTCTCCACGTACACTGTATAACCAGGGTTCTGCACGTACACTGTATAACCAGGGTTCTCCACGTACACTGTATAACCAGGGTTCTCCACGTACACTGTATAACCAAGGTTCTCCACGTACACTGTATAACCAAGGTTCTCCACGTACACTGTATAACCAGGGTTCTGCACGTACACTGTATAACCAGGGTTCTCCACGTACACTGTATAACCAGGGTTCTCCACGTACACTGTATAACCAAGGTTCTCCACGTACACTGTATAACCAGGGTTCTCAATAACCAGTTCTGCACGTACGTACACTGTATAACCAAGGTTCTCCACGTACACTGTATAACCAGGGTTCTCCACGTACACTGTATAACCAGGGTTCTCCACGTACACTGTATAACCAAGGTTCTCCACGTACACTGTATAACCAAGGTTCTCCACGTACACTGTATAACCAAGGTTCTCCACGTACACTGTATAACCAAGGTTCTCCACGTACACTGTATAACCAAGGTTCTCCACGTACACTGTATAACCAAGGTTCTCCACGTACACTGTATAACCAAGGTTCTCCACGTACACTGTATAACCAGGGTTCTGCACGTACACTGTATAACCAGGGTTCTCCACGTACACTGTATAACCAGGGTTCTCCACGTACACTGTATAACCAAGGTTCTCCACGTACACTGTATAACCAAGTTTCTCCACGTACGCTATTCAATATCATCCAATTTTGGTACCAACTATATATCGTGTGGAAAGGAAGAATTTGAATCGAAGACATTTCTGCCTTCATTTCCCGTTCCTGGTTATATTTCAAGGTGACTTAAGGTCATCAATAAGCAGCCCTCTCATTGACTTACAAAAAACGTAACGTGGCTGGTCTCCAGACTGAACAACTGAGAATACTTCTACAATTAAAAATATGGAAAGTAATTTTGCAGTAAGGATCTGCCACCAGGACTCACAGTCAACACTCCAGGTCAACGCTGGAAGCATCGGAGGAGGAGGTCAACGCTGGAAGCATCGGAAGAGGAGGTCAACGCTGGAAGCATCGGAGGAGGAGGTCAACGCTGGAAGCATCGGAGGAGGAGGTCAACGCTGGAAGCATCGGAGGAGGAGGTCAACGCTGGAAGCATCGGAGGAGGAGGTCAACGCTGGAAGCATCGGAAGAGGAGGTCAACGCTGGAAGCATCGGAGGAGGAGGTCAACGCTGGAAGCATCGGAAGAGGAGGTCAACGCTGGAAGCATCGGAAGAGGAGGTCAACGCTGGAAGCATCGGAAGAGGAGGTCAACGCTGGAAGCATCGGAAGAGGAGGTCAACGCTGGAAGCATCGGAAGAGGAGGTCAACGCTGGAAGCATCGGAAGAGGAGGTCAACGCTGGAAGCATCGGAAGAGGAGGTCAACGCTGGAAGCATCGAAAGAGGAGGTCAGGCGTTCGCGTGTTTCTGAAGAGGTAGTGTTTACTGTCAATAACTGTATAGAGCATTCACGGTACGGTGGTAATATTGGGACGTGTTTCCTTAAGACACCTGCTGTCCCTATTCACCCATCAGTTAAATAGGTACCTGGGTGTTAGTCGACTGGTGTGGGTCGCATCCTGGGACAAAACTGACCTAATTTGCCCAAAATACTATGCATAACAAGGGGTTTTCTGTATAGTAATACGTCACTGATGTCAGCTATGGTCTGTATACTTTGTACATGTACCTGTAGAAATAAATAGTATTATTATATAATTAATTTTTGATAAAACTGTATGTTCCTTTCATTCCTAGGTGGTATGTGTAGACCACTCTTAGTAAGGTCAATAAAACAGAATCCTTTTAGTACGAGGTTTCGCCCAAGGCTGGGCTTTCATCATGTATGCAGGGATAAGTAAACACACCGCTACATAAGAACATAATAATGGAGGAGCACTGCAGTAGGCCTGTTGGCCCATACTAGGCAAGTCCTTCACAAATCCAGCCTGTAAAGTAAAAGGACACAAGTGCAACTAATGTGACATTTATTGTGGCAACGTTTCGCTCTCCAGGAGCTTTATCAAGCTTGATAAAGCTCCTGGAGAGCGAAACGTTGCCACAATAAATGTCACATTAGTTGCACTTGTGTCCTTTTACTTTACACATTGTCGGTAATTCTACCAGCTTTATTACAAATCCAGCCTACTAACAGAACACTTACCCAACCCATTTTCAACGCCATCCAAGCAATAAGCTTTGGTAAATCTATTGACTCATGTGCAAGCCCCTCTCATTCATGTATTTATCTAACCTAAATTTGAAACTACCCAAGGTTTTAGCTTCAGTAACCCTTCTAGGCAGACTGTTCCACTCATCAGCTACTCTATTTCCAAACCAATACTTTCTAATATCCTTTCTAAATGCAAACTTATAAGGTAGAGGAGCATCACGAGGCCAGCCACGGAGAAAGATCTATACTTGATGTCACAATTTCATGACCTCACATCTGACCTGTGTTTGTTAGGTAAGACACATATGCAACAGTTAGGTATCTTTATTTCGAAACGTTTCGCCTACACAGTAGGCTTCTTCAGTCGAGTACAGAAAAGTTGATAGAAGCAGAAGAGACTTGAAGACGATGTAATCATTCCATCACCCTTAAAGTTTTGAGGTGGTCAGTCCCTCAGTCTGGAGAAGAGCATTGGACTGATTACATCGTCTTCAAGTCTCTTCTGCTTCTATCAACTTTTCTGTACTCGACTGAAGAAGCCTACTGTGTAGGCGAAACGTTTCGAAATAAAGATACCTTACTGTTGCATATGTGTCTTACCTAACAACCTGTCGGTATTTTATACCATTTTGACCTGTGTTTCTTAGAGCCTGACCTCATGGTCCTCGTTTATCTTATAAAGCTACGTATTTACTTATTCTTTCGGACTTGATGAAGCTCGCCAGCCTGGAGCGAAACGTTGTATTAAAAGGAATCTCTGTTACTAGTGTCTTCATTTAAGTTTGGCTTTTGCCACCGCCGACCTTCTTGGTAGTCAATATTATTATGAACAGAACATAAAATGTTCTTTGCGGTGGAGACAATTATCTTCAACAGAATATTCAGACATTCTTAGGAGGGAAGATTACCATTTAAGTCAATTAAATTTAAGCTTTCGGCCATTTGACTAAAGCAAAGGTTTCCAAGCTTCTGTGGACCGTCTATATCTTTGACTCTTATATTACGAACAGCGTAACCCAGTGTATGGATGTGAAAAAATCTTACAAATAACATCCGAGATAAAGACATAAGTACAGAGACATACACTCTTGATGAGAGTAAGACACATGTGCAACATCTGGGTATCTTTATTGTAGACGTTTCGCCATCCAGTGGCTTTATCAATACAAATTCTAGGACATAACTTGAAGACAGTAGAACTATGTACAGAAGATGAGGTAATCAGTCCCTCAACCTAGGAGTAGGTGCGAACAGCACCATAGTCGTGGAGATTCTGAAGCAGAAGAAAGAATCCTGGCGCTTATATAGTAACGTCAGGTGAAGTAGACGAGGGCAAATTCACTGGTAGGCGGGATTCCCCAGTGGAAGTAGGTCCTTCCCAAAGAGATGGGTTAGTTGTAGTAGTAGTTGTCGTAGTCGTGAAGGTTATGTACACTCTTAAAATTTTGGGCTGTGCCACTCCGCTGCCCAAGAAGTCTTAATGACTAAAGATACTACGAAACAGAGACTTTATTTACACAGAGACATAGAGTGTTACCGTAAACAATTATCGGTAATTTAACAATTAGACACTTTAAAAAATTATTAATAGCTTTTTATTAAGGAAGGATACATATATTTTTTGTCTATATAGAGATGCTAATTTGGGCAACAACTGAAAAACAGTGAATTAGGAGTCGAAACATTTGGACTTGTCTCAGCTGCTGGGAAAATCAGTGTGAAGGTTGTGTATGGTGACTCAGGCTGAGCATCACTATTATGGTGTCGAGGACTAGCCAACATATGGACCATTGAAGCTTTAACAATAAGAATATTCTTCCAGTCACTTTTATTAAAGTATATCACTATAATCACTTTTATTAAGTAAGGTTGTTTTACTGTTTGGGAACTTTAAGTTTGTCTATAAATTAATGAATAAACTCACTGTGTACTCCTTGAAAATTACAAATTAGACACATGTGCAACATTTGGGTATCTTTAATAAGGAAACGTTTCGCCACACAGTGGCTTCATCAGTCCCTACAAAGAAGAATGTTGAAGAACAGGAGGAGTTTCAGGTAATCAGTCCCTCAGCCTTGAGTCGATGTAGTCAGTCCATCAATCTTGAAAAGTATACAGCATATGTGCGAAGAAGTGGCTTATATACTGTAGGCAGAAGAGGTGCAACAGTCGTACGTGATATCACAACAAATTTATACACCCTCCTAGTCATCTTGTTTTCCTTCGCCCTCTCTACGTGTCCAAACTACCTCCACAGTCCCTCCTCAGCTCTCTGAATAATACTTTTGGTTACTCAACACCTTCAGATCTCCAAGCCCGAATTTTCTGCATAAAATTCATATCACACACATTGCCCTCAAACAACATCTCTGCTGCCTCGATCCTCCTTGCTGTAATATAAAAATTATGCTTTACACCCATACAACATTGTTGGTACCTCTATACTCGGGTACATTTTTGTCTCTGTGGATCAGGTTCATTGTCTCCATAACCTCAAACCGCCACCCACCTCTTTCCTTTGGTCAGTTCTATGGTTCACCACAACTTTCATAAACCCAATTCCACTGTCATGTACCTGAATACATTGACTTTCTTCCTTCAGTCTGGTATCCACTTTTTCATTACCCAGATTTTTTGTTACTCTCACCACCTTGCTTTACCATATTTTCAAATGTAATTATTTTTTCTTTACATGCTTTCCAAATTTTTCCACCAACTTTTGCAACTTTTCTTTATAATCTCCCATAAGAACCGCGTCATCGGCAAAAAGCAACTCCACCAACTCTCACTTTGTATCAAATTCAATATCTTTTAACTCCACATTTCTCCTCAATACCCTAGCGTTCACTTGTTTTACAACCCTCACCTATAAACAACAATAGTTACAACACACATCGCTGTGTCCTACTGGAAAACTCTCCCCACCTCTTTCATGCCATAGTCTTAATATTACTATCCACATAAACACCAGTTTGTTCCAGTCTATAAGAATAAATATATCTTTCAACACACCGGCAGTATCCCACCGAGGCAGGTGAAACATAAAGAAAGGCGAAAGTTTCTCTTTTTAAAGTTAGTAATTTATACAGTAATTTATATCATGAGCCTGTGATGTATATATATATATATATATATATATATGGGATCCCAGGCTCATGGCTGGGACCCCAGGCTCATGGCTGGGACCCCAGGCTCATGGCTGGGACCCCAGGCTCATGGATGGGACCCCAGGCTCATGGCTGGGACCCCAGGCTCATGGCTGGGACCCCAGGCTCATGGCTGGGACCCCAGGCTCATGGCTGGGACCCCAGGCTCATGGCTGGGACCCCAGGCTCATGGCTGGGACCCCAGGCTCATGGATGGGACCCCAGGCTCATGGGTGGGACCCCAGGCTCATGGCTGGGACCCCAGGCTCATGGCTGGGACCCCAGGCTCATGGCTGGGACCCCAGGCTCATGGCTGGGACCCCAGGCTCATGGCTGGGACCCCAGGCTCATGGCTGGGACCCCAGGCTCATGGCTGGGACCCCAGGCTCATGGATGGGACCCCAGGCTCATGGGTGGGACCCCAGGCTCATGGCTGGGACCCCAGGCTCATGGCTGGGACCCCAGGCTCATGGCTGGGACCCCAGGCTCATGGCTGGGACCCCAGGCTCATGGCTGGGACCCCAGGCTCATGGCTGGGACCCCAGGCTCATGGCTTGGACCCCAGGCTCATGGCTGAGACCCCAGGCTCATGGCTGGGACCCCAGGCTCATGGCTGGGACCCCAGGCTCATGGCTGGGACCCCAGGCTCATGGCTGGGACCCCAGGCTCATGGCTGGGACCCCAGGCTCATGGCTGGGACCCCAGGCTCATGGCTGGGACCCCAGGCTCATGGCTGGGACCCCAGGCTCATGGCTGGGACCCCAGGCTCATGGCTGGGACCCCAGGCTCATGGCTGGGACCCCAGGCTCATGGCTGGGACCCCAGGCTCATGGCTGGGACCCCAGGCTCATGGCTGGGACCCCAGGCTCATGGCTGGGACCCCAGGCTCATGGCTGGGACCCCAGGCTCATGGATGGGACCCCAGGCTCATGGCTGGGACCCCAGGCTCATGGCTGGGACCCCAGGCTCATGGCTGGGACCCCAGCCATGAGCCTGGGGTTAATTTGCCTAATGTTCTGTAGTGTAAGATGTTGCCAGCCAGCAGGATGGTGCAAGCAACACAATGTTCACCCGGATATGTTGAGCAACACTAGACCTGGGTGGGACTCACGTGCTGAGTAACACTAAACCTGGGTAGTACCCTTCCTGTAACGCCAGACCTGGCTGGTACCCTTCCTGTAACGCCAGACCTGGCTGGTACCCTTCCTGTAACGCCAGACCTGGCTGGTACCCTTCCTGTAACGCCAGACCTGGCTGGTACCCTTCCTGTAACGCCAGACCTGGCTGGTACCCTTCCTGTAACGCCAGACCTGGCTGGTACCCTTCCTGTTACGCCAGACCTGGCTGGTACCCTTCCTGTAACGCCAGACCTGGCTGGTACCCTTCCTGTAACGCCAGACCTGGCTGGTACTCTTCCTGTAACGCCAGACCTGGCTGGTACCCTTCCTGTAACGCCAGACCTGGCTGGTACACTTCCTGTAACGCCAGACCTGGCTGGTACCCTTCCTGTAACGCCAGACCTGGCTGGTACCCTTCCTGTAACGCCAGACCTGGCTGGTACCCTTCCTGTAACGCCAGACCTGGCTGGTACCCTTCCTGTAACGCCAGACCTGGCTGGTACCCTTCCTGTAACGCCAGACCTGGCTGGTACCCTTCCTGTAACGCCAGACCTGGCTGGTACCCTTCCTGTTACGCCAGACCTGGCTGGTACTCTTCCTGTAACGCCAGACCTGGCTGGTACCCTTCCTGTAACGCCAGACCTGGCTGGTACTCTTCCTGTAACGCCAGACCTGGCTGGTACCCTTCCTGTAACGCCAGACCTGGCTGGTACCCTTCCTGTAACGCCAGACCTGGCTGGTACCCTTCCTGTTACGCCAGACCTGGCTGGTACCCTTCCTGTTACGCCAGACCTGGCTGGTACTCTTCCTGTAACGCCAGACCTGGCTGGTACCCTTCCTGTAACGCCAGACCTGGCTGGTACTCTTCCTGTAACGCCAGACCTGGCTGGTACCCTTCCTGTAACGCCAGACCTGGCTGGTACCCTTCCTGTAACGCCAGACCTGGCTGGTACCCTTCCTGTAACGCCAGACCTGGCTGGTACTCTTCCTGTAACGCCAGACCTGGCTGGTACCCTTCCTGTAACGCCAGACCTGGCTGGTACCCTTCCTGTAACGCCAGACCTGGCTGGTACCCTTCCTGTTACGCCAGACCTGGCTGGTACCCTTCCTGTTACGCCAGACCTGGCTGGTACTCTTCCTGTAACGCCAGACCTGGCTGGTACCCTTCCTGTAACGCCAGACCTGGCTGGTACTCTTCCTGTAACGCCAGACCTGGCTGGTACCCTTCCTGTAACGCCAGACCTGGCTGGTACCCTTCCTGTTACGCCAGACCTGGCTGGTACCCTTCCTGTAACGCCAGACCTGGCTGGTACTCTTCCTGTAACGCCAGACCTGGCTGGTACCCTTCCTGTAACGCCAGACCTGGCTGGTACCCTTCCTGTTACGCCAGACCTGGCTGGTACCCTTCCTGTAACGCCAGACCTGGCTGGTACTCTTCCTGTAACGCCAGACCTGGCTGGTACCCTTCCTGTAACGCCAGACCTGGCTGGTACTCTTCCTGTAACGCCAGACCTGGCTGGTACCCTTCCTGTAACGCCAGACCTGGCTGGTACTCTTCCTGTAACGCCAGACCTGGCTGGTACTCTTCCTGTAACGCCAGACCTGGCTGGTACCCTTCCTGTAACGCCAGACCTGGCTGGTACCCTTCCTGTAACGCCAGACCTGGCTGGTACTCTTCCTGTAACGCCAGACCTGGCTGGTACTCTTCCTGTAACGCCAGACCTGGCTGGTACTCTTCCTGTAACGCCAGACCTGGCTGGTACCCTTCCTGTAACGCCAGACCTGGCTGGTACCCTTCCTGTAACGCCAGACCTGGCTGGTACCCTTCCTGTAACGCCAGACCTGGCTGGTACTCTTCCTGTAACGCCAGACCTGGCTGGTACCCTTCCTGTAACGCCAGGCCTGGCTGGTACCCTTCCTGTAACACCAGACCTGGCTGGTACCCTTCCTGTAACACCAGACCTGGCTGGTACTCTTCCTGTAACGCCAGACCTGGCTGGTACCCTTCCTGTAACGCCAGACCTGGCTGGTACCCTTCCTGTAACGCCAGACCTGGCTGGTACCCTTCCTGTAACGCCAGACCTGGCTGGTACCCTTCCTGTAACGCCAGACCTGGCTGGTACCCTTCCTGTTACGCCAGACCTGGCTGGTACTCTTCCTGTAACGCCAGACCTGGCTGGTACCCTTCCTGTAACGCCAGACCTGGCTGGTACCCTTCCTGTTACGCCAGACCTGGCTGGTACCCTTCCTGTAACGCCAGACCTGGCTGGTACTCTTCCTGTAACGCCAGACCTGGCTGGTACCCTTCCTGTAACGCCAGACCTGGCTGGTACCCTTCCTGTAACGCCAGACCTGGCTGGTACCCTTCCTGTAACGCCAGACCTGGCTGGTACCCTTCCTGTAACGCCAGACCTGGCTGGTACCCTTCCTGTAACGCCAGACCTGGCTGGTACCCTTCCTGTAACGCCAGACCTGGCTGGTACCCTTCCTGTAACGCCAGACCTGGCTGGTACCCTTCCTGTAACGCCAGACCTGGCTGGTACCCTTCCTGTAACGCCAGACCTGGCTGGTACCCTTCCTGTAACGCCAGACCTGGCTGGTACCCTTCCTGTAACGCCAGACCTGGCTGGTACCCTTCCTGTAACGCCAGACCTGGCTGGTACCCTTCCTGTTACGCCAGACCTGGCTGGTACCCTTCCTGTAACGCCAGACCTGGCTGGTACTCTTCCTGTAACGCCAGACCTGGCTGGTACCCTTCCTGTAACGCCAGACCTGGCTGGTACCCTTCCTGTAACGCCAGACCTGGCTGGTACCCTTCCTGTAACGCCAGACCTGGCTGGTACCCTTCCTGTAACGCCAGACCTGGCTGGTACCCTTCCTGTAACGCCAGACCTGGCTGGTACCCTTCCTGTAACGCCAGACCTGGCTGGTACCCTTCCTGTAACGCCAGACCTGGCTGGTACCCTTCCTGTAACGCCAGACCTGGCTGGTACCCTTCCTGTTACGCCAGACCTGGCTGGTACTCTTCCTGTAACGCCAGACCTGGCTGGTACCCTTCCTGTAACGCCAGACCTGGCTGGTACCCTTCCTGTAACGCCAGACCTGGCTGGTACCCTTCCTGTAACGCCAGACCTGGCTGGTACCCTTCCTGTAACGCCAGACCTGGCTGGTACCCTTCCTGTTACGCCAGACCTGGCTGGTACCCTTCCTGTAACGCCAGACCTGGCTGGTACCCTTCCTGTAACGCCAGACCTGGCTGGTACCCTTCCTGTAACGCCAGACCTGGCTGGTACCCTTCCTGTAACGCCAGACCTGGCTGGTACCCTTCCTGTAACGCCAGACCTGGCTGGTACCCTTCCTGTTACGCCAGACCTGGCTGGTACTCTTCCTGTAACGCCAGACCTGGCTGGTACCCTTCCTGTAACGCCAGACCTGGCTGGTACCCTTCCTGTAACGCCAGACCTGGCTGGTACCCTTCCTGTAACGCCAGACCTATTCTGACTCAAATTGTAACACCGACAAGTGGTAGACAATGATTTCTCTATTGGTACACCTTTACACCTACGAGTGGCTGACTCAAGTACGTGTGGTGACCCCGATGTCATGGTTGTAACGAAACTCTCTGAGGGCTCCCATGCATCGTTGACGTAGTGAAGGTGTAGTGGTCTTGGGGTTTCTACGCATCGTTGATGTAGTGAAGGTGTAGTGGTCTTGGGGTTTCTACGTACCGTTTAGGTGGTGAAGGTGTATTGGTCTTGGGGTTTCTACGCATCGTTGATGTAGTGAAGGTGTAGTGGTCTTGGGGTTTCTACGTACCGTTTAGGTGGTGAAGGTGTATTGGTCTTGGGGTTTCTACGCATCGTTGAGGTAGTGAAGGTGTAGTGGTCTCTTCCACAGCTACTGCGAGAATGTCGTAGGTGAAGGCACTTTACTGCATTAAGTGTACTAGCACCTGACCTGGTGGCACCCTTCATGTGTTGAGCGACACACTGCAATGCGCAAAACATTGAGTAAATATCTGAGACAACATATACACAAGTAAGCACTCATCATTAGCATGAAAAATCTACTGACTCATCACAGGTTGATGTTACTTAACCTCTGGACGACTGATCAATAACAAATCAATGAATTACGTTCTCTTGTGAAGTCGTGGCAGGAGGAGGGGGAGGAAGAGGAGGAGGAGAATCGGCTTTCAGCTGATGCTGTTGAAATGCAGTTAGTTAATCGTATTTACCCTCTCTCACGGGATCCGGGTTAGGACAGGCAGGACTTTCCAAACAAAGTTGTTTCTGAGGAGTTCAGTGAAGGATATCTGGACGACCCTTGCTCTCTGCTCCAGAGGTGAACACCTCCGACACGCTCTTATTCCGCACTGTGTTGAGGGATATCTTGGGGGCACTGTAGAAAATTATATTGATGCACTGTCGAAGACTATGTTGGTGCACTGTCGAAGGCTATACTGAAGCACTGTCGAAGGTTATATTGAAGCACTGTCGAAGGTTATGTTGGTGCACTGTCGAAGGCTATGTTGGTGCACCGTCGAAGATTATATTGGTGCACTGTCGAAGGTTATATTGAAGCACTGTCGAAGACTATGTTGGTGCACCGTCGAAAGCTATACTGAAGCACTGTCGAAGGTTATATTGAAGCACTGTCGAAGGTTATGTTGGTGCACTGTCGAAGGCTATGTTGGTGCACCGTCGAAGGCTATACTGAAGCACTGTCGAAGGTTATATTGAAGCACTGTCGAAGGTTATATTGGTGCACTGTCGAAGGTTATATTGGTGCACTGTCGAAGGCTATACTGAAGCACTGTCGAAGGTTATATTGAAGCACTGTCGAAGGTTATGTTGGTGCACTGTCGAAGGCTATGTTGATGCACTGTCGAAGGCTATACTGAAGCACTGTCGAAGGTTATATTGAAGCACTGTCGAAGGTTATGTTGGTGCACCGTCGAAGGTTATATTGGTGCACTGTCGAAGGTTATATTGGTGCACTGTCGAAGGCTATGTTGGTGCACTGTCGAAGGTTATATTGGTGCACTGTCGAAGGTTATATTGGTGCACTGTCGAAGGTTATATTGGTGCACTGTCGAAGGTTATATTGGTGCACTGTCGAAGGTTATATTGGTGCACTGTCGAAGGTTATATTGGTGCACTGTCGAAGGTTATATTGGTGCACTGTCGAAGGTTATATTGGTGCACTGTCGAAGGTTATACTGAAGCACTGTCGAAGGCTATGTTGATGCACTGTCGAAGGTTATATTGAAGCACTGTCGAAGGTTATATTGAAGCACTGTCGAAGGTTATATTGAAGCACTGTCGAAGGTTATATTGGTGCACTGTCGAAGGTTATATTGGTGCACTGTCAAAGGTTATATTGGTGCACTGTCGAAGGTTATATTGAAGCACTGTCGAAGGTTATATTGAAGCACTGTCGAAGGCTATGTTGATGCACTGTCGAAGGCTATGTTGATGCACTGTCGAAGGTTATATTGGTGCACTGTCGAAGGTTATATTGAAGCACTGTCGAAGGTTATATTGAAGCACTGTCGAAGGTTATATTGAAGCACTGTCGAAGGTTATATTGAAGCACTGTCGAAGGTTATATTGAAGCACTGTCGAAGGTTATATTGAAGCACTGTCGAAGGCTATGTTGATGCACTGTCGAAGGTTATATTGAAGCACTGTCGAAGGTTATATTGAAGCACTGTCGAAGGTTATATTGAAGCACTGTCGAAGGTTATATTGAAGCACTGTCGAAGGTTATATTGAAGCACTGTCGAAGGTTATATTGAAGCACTGTCGAAGGCTATGTTGATGCACTGTCGAAGGCTATGTTGATGCACTGTCGAAGGTTATATTGAAGCACTGTCGAAGGTTATATTGAAGCACTGTCGAAGGCTATGTTGATGCACTGTCGAAGGTTATATTGAAGCACTGTCGAAGGTTATATTGAAGCACTGTCGAAGGCTATGTTGATGCACTGTCGAAGGTTATATTGAAGCACTGTCGAAGGTTATATTGAAGCACTGTCGAAGGCTATGTTGATGCACTGTCGAAGGCTATGTTGATGCACTGTCGAAGGTTATATTGAAGCACTGTCGAAGGTTATATTGAAGCACTGTCGAAGGTTATATTGATGCACTGTCGAAGGTTATATTGAAGCACTGTCGAAGGTTATATTGAAGCACTGTCGAAGGCTATGTTGATGCACTGTCGAAGGCTATGTTGATGCACTGTCGAAGGTTATATTGGTGCACTGTCGAAGGTTATATTGAAGCACTGTCGAAGGTTATATTGAAGCACTGTCGAAGGCTATGTTGATGCACTGTCGAAGGCTATGTTGATGCACTGTCGAAGGTTATATTGAAGCACTGTCGAAGGTTATATTGAAGCACTGTCGAAGGCTATGTTGATGCACTGTCGAAGGCTATGTTGATGCACTGTCGAAGGTTATATTGAAGCACTGTCGAAGGTTATATTGAAGCACTGTCGAAGGCTATGTTGATGCACTGTCGAAGGCTATGTTGATGCACTGTCGAAGGTTATATTGAAGCACTGTCGAAGGTTATATTGAAGCACTGTCGAAGGCTATGTTGATGCACTGTCGAAGGCTATGTTGATGCACTGTCGAAGGTTATATTGAAGCACTGTCGAAGGTTATATTGAAGCACTGTCGAAGGCTATGTTGATGCACTGTCGAAGGCTATGTTGATGCACTGTCGAAGGTTATATTGAAGCACTGTCGAAGGTTATATTGAAGCACTGTCGAAGGCTATGTTGATGCACTGTCGAAGGCTATGTTGATGCACTGTCGAAGGTTATATTGAAGCACTGTCGAAGGTTATATTGAAGCACTGTCGAAGGTTATATTGAAGCACTGTCGAAGGCTATGTTGATGCACTGTCGAAGGTTATATTGAAGCACTGTCGAAGGCTATATTGAAGCACTGTCGAAGGCTATGTTGGTGCACTGTCGAAGGCTATATTGAAGCACTGTCGAAGGCTATGTTGGTGCACTGTCGAAGGCTATGTTGGTGCACTGTCGAAGGCTATATTGAAGCACTGTCGAAGGCTATGTTGGTGCACTGTCGAAGGCTATATTGAAGCACTGTCGAAGGCTTTGTTGGTGCACTGTCGAAGGCTATGTTGGAGCACTATCGAAGGCTATATTGAAGCACTGTCGAAGGCTATGTTGGTGCACTGTCGAAGGCTATATTGAAGCACTGTCGAAGGTTATATTGAAGCACTGTCGAAGGCTATGTTGGTGCACTGTCGAAGGCTATACTGAAGCACTGTCGAAGGTTATATTGAAGCACTGTCGAAGGCTATGTTGATGCACTGTCGAAGGCTATACTGAAGCACTGTCGAAGGTTATATTGAAGCACTGTCGAAGGCTATGTTGATGCACTGTCGAAGGCTATATTGAAGCATTGTCGAAGGCTATGTTGATGCACTGTCGAAGGCTATATTGAAGCATTGTCGAAGGCTATGTTGGAGTACTGTCGAAGGCTATATTGAAGCACTGTCGAAGGCTATGTTGGAGTATCGAAGGCTATGTTGGTGCACTGTCGAAGGCTATATTGAAGCACTGTCGAAGACTATGTTGGTGCACCGTCGAAGGCTATGTTGGAGCACTATCGAAGGCTATATTGAAGCACTGTCGAAGGCTATATTGGTGCACTGTCGAAGGCTTTGTTGGAACACTATTGAAGGCTACATTGAAGCACTGTCGAAGGCTATATTGAAGCACTGTCGAAGACTATGTTGGTGCACTGTCGAAGGCTTTGTTGGTGCACTGTCGAAGGCTATGTTGGAACACCATCGAAGGCTATATTGAAGCACTGCCGAAGGCTGTGTTGGTGCACTCTTGAAGGCTATGTTGGAGCACTATCGAAGGCTGTGTTGGAGCACTATCGAAGGCTACGTTGGAGCACTATCGAAGACTACCTTGGAGCACTATCGAAGGCTATGTTGGAGCACTATTGAAGGCTATGTTATGGCAATGTTGAAAGCTATTCTGCAGTACTCTCAAGGCTATATTGAGATCCTGTTGAAGGCTATGAAAAGGCACTGCTCTGAAAAGCTATGTGGAAACACCACAACTATTGCCAGTAGCCATAGTCTAGTAGTACCAAGTGCCGCTACCAACGAAAATTAAGTCCGTCACATTTATAAGTGGAAGAGCGCAGATAAATTAGCAAAAAGCCACCAAAACTATCCTCCCAAAATTTTACCGAAGCAAAACGCAACGCACCAAATTAACGAATTTACATTGTTGATCCCGACACTAACTCTAAATATGATTTAGATTCCAGATTTAAAATAAAAACACGAAATATATAACAAATAATCCTCACAATGCTTGTACTACCAGAGTACTGAAGGAACGTTATACTTCCAGAGTATTGAAGGAACGTTATACTTCCAGAGTACTGAAGGAACGTTATACTACCAGAGTATTGAAGGAACGTTATACTACCAGAGTACTGATGGAACGTTATACTACCAGAGTATTGAAGGAACGTTATACTACCAGAATACTGATGGAACGTTATACTACCAGAGTATTGAAGGAACGTTATACTTCCAGAGTATTGAAGGAACGTTATACTTCCAGAGTATTGAAGGAACGTTATACTTCCAGAGTACTGATGGAACGTTATACTACCAGAGTACTGATGGAACGTTATACTACCAGAGTACTGATGGAACGTTATACTACCAGAGTATTGAAGGAACGTTATACTTCCAGAGTATTGAAGGAACGTTATACTTCCAGAGTATTGAAGGAACGTTATACTTCCAGAGTATTGAAGGAACGTTATACTACCAGAGTACTGATGGAACGTTATACTACCAGAGTATTGAAGGAACGTTATACTTCCAGAGTATTGAAGGAACGTTATACTTCCAGAGTATTGATGGAACGTTATACTACCAGAGTATTGAAGGAACGTTATACTACCAGAGTATTGAAGGAACGTTATACTTCCAGAGTACTGATGGAACGTTATACTACCAGAGTACTGATGGAACGTTATACTACCAGAGTATTGAAGGAACGTTATACTACCAGAGTATTGAAGGAACGTTATACTACCAGAGTACTGATGGAACGTTATACTACCAGAGTATTGAAGGAACGTTATACTACCAGAGTATTGAAGGAACGTTATACTACCAGAGTATTGATGGAACGTTATACTACCAGAGTATTGAAGGAACGTTATACTACCAGAGTATTGAAGGAACGTTATACTACCAGAGTATTGAAGGAACGTTATACTACCAGAGTATTGAAGGAACGTTATACTACCAGAGTATTGAAGGAACGTTATACTACCAGAGTATTGAAGGAACGTTATACTACCAGAGTATTGAAGGAACGTTATACTACCAGAGTATTGAAGGAACGTTATACTACCAGAGTATTGAAGGAACGTTATACTACCAGAGTATTGAAGGAACGTTATACTACCAGAGTATTGAAGGAACGTTATACTACCAGAGTATTGAAGGAACGTTATACTACCAGAGTATTGAAGGAACGTTATACTACCAGAGAATTGAAGGAACGTTATACTACCAGAGTATTGAAGGAACGTTATACTACCAGAGTATTGAAGGAACGTTATACTACCAGAGTATTGAAGGAACGTTATACTACCAGAGTACTGATGGAACGTTATACTACCAGAGTATTGAAGGAACGTTATACTACCAGAGTATTGAAGGAACGTTATACTACCAGAGTATTGAAGGAACGTTATACTACCAGAGTATTGAAGGAACGTTATACTACCAGAGTATTGAAGGAACGTTATACTACCAGAGTATTGAAGGAACGTTATACTTCCAGAGTATTGAAGGAACGTTATACTACCACCTAGAGTATTGAAGGAACGTTATACTACCAGAGTATTGAAGGAACGTTATACTTCCAGAGTATTGAAGGAACGTTATACTACCAGAGTATTGAAGGAACGTTATACTACCAGAGTATTGAAGGAACGTTATACTACCAGAGTATTGAAGGAACGTTATACTACCAGAGTATTGAAGGAACGTTATACTACCAGAGTATTGAAGGAACGTTATACTACCAGAGTATTGAAGGAACGTTATACTACCAGAGTATTGAAGGAACGTTATACTACCAGAGTATTGAAGGAACGTTATACTAGAGTATTGAAGGAACCGTTATACTACCAGAGTATTGAAGGAACGTTATACTACCAGAGTATTGAAGGAACGTTATACTACCAGAGTATTGAAGGAACGTTATACTACCAGAGTATTGAAGGAACGTTATACTACCAGAGTATTGAAGGAACGTTATACTACCAGAGTATTGAAGGAACGTTATACTACCAGAGTATTGAAGGAACGTTATACTACCAGAGTATTGAAGGAACGTTATACTACCAGAGTATTGAAGGAACGTTATACTACCAGAGTATTGAAGGAACGTTATACTACCAGAGTATTGAAGGAACGTTATACTACCAGAGTATTGAAGGAACGTTATACTACCAGAGTATTGAAGGAAAGTTATACTACCAGAGTATTGAAGGAAAGTTATACTACCAGAGTATTGAAGTAACGTATTACTTCCAGAGTACCAGAGTATTGAAGGAACGTTATACTACCAGAGTATTGAAGGAACGTTATACTACCAGAGTATTGAAGGAACGTTATACTACCAGAGTATTGAAGGAACGTTATACTACCAGAGTATTGAAGGAACGTTATACTACCAGAGTATTGAAGGAACGTTATACTACCAGAGTATTGAAGGAACGTTATACTACCAGAGTATTGAAGGAACGTTATACTACCAGAGTATTGAAGGAACGTTATACTACCAGAGTATTGAAGGAACGTTATACTACCAGAGTATTGAAGGAACGTTATACTACCAGAGTATTGAAGGAACGTTATACTTCCAGAGTATTGAAGGAACGTTATACTACCAGAGTATTGAAGGAACGTTATACTACCAGAGTATTGAAGGAACGTTATACTACCAGAGTATTGAAGGAACGTTATACTTCCAGAGTATTGAAGGAACGTTATACTACCAGAGTATTGAAGGAACGTTATACTACCAGAGTATTGAAGGAACGTTATACTACCAGAGTATTGAAGGAACGTTATACTACCAGAGTATTGAAGGAACGTTATACTACCAGAGTATTGAAGGAACGTTATACTTCCAGAGTATTGAAGGAACGTTATACTACCAGAGTATTGAAGGAACGTTATACTACCAGAGTATTGAAGGAACGTTATACTACCAGAGTATTGAAGGAACGTTATACTACCAGAGTATTGAAGGAACGTTATACTACCAGAGTATTGAAGGAACGTTATACTACCAGAGTACTGATGGAACGTTATACTACCAGAGTATTGAAGGAACGTTATACTACCAGAGTATTGAAGGAACGTTATACTACCAGAGTATTGAAGGAACGTTATACTTCCGTTATACTACCAGAGTATTGAAGGAACGTTATACTACCAGAGTATTGAAGGAACGTTATACTTCCAGAGTATTGAAGGAACGTTATACTACCAGAGTATTGAAGGAACGTTATACTACCAGAGTATTGAAGGAACGTTATACTACCAGAGTACTGATGGAACGTTATACTACCAGAGTATTGAAGGAACGTTATACTACCAGAGTATTGAAGGAACGTTATACTACCAGAGTACTGATGGAACGTTATACTTCCAGAGTACTGATGGAACGTTATACTACCAGAGTATTGAAGGAACGTTATACTTCCAGAGTATTGAAGGAACGTTATACTACCAGAGTACTGAAGGAACGATATACTTCCAGAGTACTGATGGAACGTTATACTACCAGAGTACTGATGGAACGTTATACTACCAGAGTATTGAAGGAACGTTATACTACCAGAGTATTGAAGGAACGTTATACTACCAGAGTATTGAAGGAACGTTATACTACCAGAGTACTGATGGAACGTTATACTACCAGAGTATTGAAGGAACGTTATACTACCAGAGTATTGAAGGAACGTTATACTACCAGAGTATTGAAGGAACGTTATACTACCAGAGTATTGAAGGAACGTTATACTTCCAGAGTACTGATGGAACGTTATACTACCAGAGTATTGAAGGAACGTTATACTACCAGAGTATTGAAGGAACGTTATACTACCAGAGTATTGAAGGAACGTTATACTACCAGAGTATTGAAGGAACGTTATACTACCAGAGTATTGAAGGAACGTTATACTACCAGAGTATTGAAGGAACGTTATACTACCAGAGTATTGAAGGAACGTTATACTACCAGAGTATTGAAGGAACGTTATACTACCAGAGTATTGAAGGAACGTTATACTACCAGAGTATTGAAGGAACGTTATACTACCAGAGTATTGAAGGAACGTTATACTACCAGAGTATTGAAGGAACGTTATACTACCAGAGTATTGAAGGAACGTTATACTACCAGAGTATTGAAGGAACGTTATACTACCAGAGTATTGAAGGAACGTTATACTACCAGAGTATTGAAGGAACGTTATACTACCAGAGTATTGAAGGAACGTTATACTACCAGAGTATTGAAGGAACGTTATACTACCAGAGTATTGAAGGAACGTTATACTACCAGAGTATTGAAGGAACGTTATACTACCAGAGTATTGAAGGAACGTTATACTACCAGAGTATTGAAGGAACGTTATACTACCAGAGTATTGAAGGAACGTTATACTACCAGAGTATTGAAGGAACGTTATACTACCAGAGTATTGAAGGAACGTTATACTACCAGAGTATTGAAGGAACGTTATACTACCAGAGTATTGAAGGAACGTTATACTACCAGAGTATTGAAGGAACGTTATACTACCAGAGTATTGAAGGAACGTTATACTACCAGAGTATTGAAGGAACGTTATACTACCAGAGTATTGAAGGAACGTTATACTACCAGAGTATTGAAGGAACGTTATACTACCAGAGTATTGAAGGAACGTTATACTACCAGAGTATTGAAGGAACGTTATACTACCAGAGTATTGAAGGAACGTTATACTACCAGAGTATTGAAGGAACGTTATACTACCAGAGTATTGAAGGAACGTTATACTACCAGAGTATTGAAGGAACGTTATACTACCAGAGTACTGAAGGAACGTTATACTACCAGAGTATTGAAGGAACGTTATACTACCAGAGTATTGAAGGAACGTTATACTACCAGAGTATTGAAGGAACGTTATACTACCAGAGTATTGAAGGAACGTTATACTACCAGAGTACTGAAGGAACGTTATACTACCAGAGTATTGAAGGAACGTTATACTACCAGAGTATTGAAGGAACGTTATACTACCAGAGTATTGAAGGAACGTTATACTACCAGAGTATTGAAGGAACGTTTATACTACCAGAGTACTGAAGGAACGTTATACTACCAGAGTATTGAAGGAACGTTATACTACCAGAGTATTGAAGGAACGTTATACTACCAGAGTATTGAAGGAACGTTATACTACCAGAGTATTGAAGGAACGTTATACTTCCAGAGTACTGAAGGAACGTTATACTTCCAGAGTACTGAAGGAACGTTATACTTCCAGAGTACTGATGGAACGTTATACTTCCAGAGTACTGAAGGAACGTTATACTTCCAGAGTACTGAAGGAACGTTATACTACCAGAGTATTGAAGGAACGTTATACTTCCAGAGTACTGAAGGAACGTTATACTTCCAGAGTACTGAAGGAACGTTATACTTCCAGAGTATTGAAGGAACGTTATACTTCCAGAGTATTGAAGGAACGTTATACTTCCAGAGTACTGAAGGAACGTTATACTTCCAGAGTACTGAAGGAACGTTATACTTGCAGAGTATTGAAGGAACGTTATACTTCCAGAGTACTGAAGGAACGTTATACTTCCAGAGTATTGAAGGAACGTTATACTTCCAGAGTACTGAAGGAACGTTATACTTCCAGAGTACTGAAGGAACGTTATACTTCCAGAGTATTGAAGGAACGTTATACTTCCAGAGTACTGAAGGAACGTTATACTTCCAGAGTATTGAAGGAACGTTATACTTCCAGAGTACTGAAGGAACGTTATACTTCCAGAGTATTGAAGGAACGTTATACTTCCAGAGTACTGAAGGAACGTTATACTTCCAGAGTATTGAAGGAACGTTATACTTCCAGAGTACTGAAGGAACGTTATACTTCCAGAGTATTGAAGGAACGTTATACTTCCAGAGTATTGAAGGAACGTTATACTTCCAGAGTATTGAAGGAAAGTTATACTTCCAGAGTATTGAAGGAACGTTATACTTCCAGAGTACTGAAGGAACGTTATACTTCCAGAGTACTGAAGGAACGTTATACTTCCAGAGTACTGAAGGAACGTTATACTACCAGAGTATTGAAGGAACGTTATACTTCCAGAGTACTGAAGGAACGTTATACTTCCAGAGTACTGAAGGAACGTTATACTACCAGAGTATTGAAGGAACGTTATACTTCCAGAGTACTGAAGGAACATTATACTTCCAGAGTACTGAAGGAACGTTATACTTCCAGAGTACTGAAGGAACGTTATACTTCCAGAGTACTGAAGGAACGTTATACTTCCAGAGTATTGAAGGAACGTTATACTTACAGAGTATTGAAGGAACGTTATACTTCCAGAGTACTGAAGGAACGTTATACTTCCAGAGTATTGAAGGAACGTTATACTTCCAGAGTCCTGAAGGAACGTTATACTTCCAGAGTATTGAAGGAACGTTATACTTCCAGAGTACTGAAGGAACATTATACTTCCAGAGTATTGAAGGAACGTTATACTTCCAGAGTATGGAAGGAACGTTATACTTCCAGAGTATTGAAGGAACGTTATACATCCAGAGTATTGAAGGAACGTTATACTTCCAGAGTACTGAAGGAACGTTATACTTCCAGAGTACTGAAGGAACGTTATACTTCCAGAGTACTGAAGGAACGTTATACTACCAGAGTATTGAAGGAACGTTATACTTCCAGAGTACTGAAGGAACGTTATACTTCCAGAGTACTGAAGGAACGTTATACTTCCAGAGTACTGAAGGAACGTTATACTTCCAGAGTACTGAAGGAACGTTATACTTCCAGAGTATTGAAGGAACGTTATACTTCCAGAGTATTGAAGGAACGTTATACTTCCAGAGTACTGAAGGAACGTTATACTTCCAGAGTATTGAAGGAACGTTATACTTCCAGAGTACTGAAGGAACGTTATACTTCCAGAGTATTGAAGGAACTTTATACTTCCAGAGTACTGAAGGAACGTTATACTTCCAGAGTATTGAAGGAACGTTATACTTCCAGAGTATTGAAGGAACGTTATACTTCCAGAGTATTGAAGGAACGTTATACTTCCAGAGTATTGAAGGAACGTTATACTTCCAGAGTACTGAAGGAACGTTATACTTCCAGAGTACTGAAGGAACGTTATACTTCCAGAGTACTGAAGGAACGTTATACTACCAGAGTATTGAAGGAACGTTATACTTCCAGAGTACTGAAGGAACGTTATACTTCCAGAGTACTGAAGGAACGTTATACTACCAGAGTATTGAAGGAACGTTATACTTCCAGAGTACTGAAGGAACGTTATACTTCCAGAGTACTGAAGGAACGTTATACTACCAGAGTATTGAAGGAACGTTATACTTCCAGAGTACTGAAGGAACGTTATACTTCCAGAGTACTGAAGGAACGTTATACTTCCAGAGTACTGAAGGAACGTTATACTTCCAGAGTACTGAAGGAACGTTATACTACCAGAGTATTGAAGGAACGTTATACTTCCAGAGTACTGAAGGAACGTTATACTTCCAGAGTACTGAAGGAACGTTATACTACCAGAGTATTGAAGGAACGTTATACTTCCAGAGTACTGAAGGAACGTTATACTTCCAGAGTACTGAAGGAACGTTATACTTCCAGAGTACTGAAGGAACGTTATACTACCAGAGTATTGAAGGAACGTTATACTTCCAGAGTACTGAAGGAACGTTATACTTCCAGAGTACTGAAGGAACGTTATACTACCAGAGTATTGAAGGAACGTTATACTTCCAGAGTACTGAAGGAACGTTATACTTCCAGAGTACTGAAGGAACGTTATACTACCAGAGTATTGAAGGAACGTTATACTTCCAGAGTACTGAAGGAACGTTATACTACCAGAGTATTGAAGGAACGTTATACTTCCAGAGTACTGAAGGAACGTTATACTTCCAGAGTACTGAAGGAACGTTATACTTCCAGAGTACTGAAGGAACGTTATACTACCAGAGTATTGAAGGAACGTTATACTTCCAGAGTACTGAAGGAACGTTATACTTCCAGAGTACTGAAGGAACGTTATACTACCAGAGTATTGAAGGAACGTTATACTTCCAGAGTACTGAAGGAACGTTATAATTCCAGAGTACTGAAGGAACGTTATACTTCCAGAGTACTGAAGGAACGTTATACTACCAGAGTATTGAAGGAACGTTATACTTCCAGAGTACTGAAGGAACGTTATACTTCCAGAGTACTGAAGGAACGTTATACTACCAGAGTATTGAAGGAACGTTATACTTCCAGAGTACTGAAGGAACGTTATACATCCAGAGTACTGAAGGAACGTTATACTACCAGAGTATTGAAGGAACGTTATACTTCCAGAGTACTGAAGGAACGTTATACTTCCAGAGTACTGAAGGAACGTTATACTACCAGAGTACTGAAGGAACGTTATACTTCCAGAGTACTGATGGAACGTTATACTTCCAGAGTATTGAAGGAACGTTATACTACCAGAGTATTGAAGGAACGTTATACTACCAGAGTACTGATGGAACGTTATACTACCAGAGTATTGAAGGAACGTTATACTACCAGAGTACTGAAGGAACGTTATACTACCAGAGTACTGAAGGAACGTTATACTTCCAGAGTACTGAAGGAACGTTATACTACCAGAGTATTGAAGGAACGTTATACTACCAGAGTACTGAAGGAACGTTATACTTCCAGAGTACTGAAGGAACGTTATACTACCGGAGTATTGAAGGAACGTTATACTTCCAGAGTACTGAAGGAACGTTATACTACCAGAGTATTGAAGGAACGTTATACTTCCAGAGTACTGAAGGAACGTTATACTACCAGAGTATTGAAGGAACGTTATACTACCAGAGTACTGAAGGAACGTTATACTACCAGAGTATTGAAGGAACGTTATACTTCCAGAGTACTGAAGGAACGTTATACTACCAGAGTATTGAAGGAACGTTATACTTCCAGAGTACTGAGGGAACGTTATACTTCCAGAGTACTGATGGAACGTTATACTTCCAGAGTATTGAAGGAACGTTATACTTCCAGAGTATTGAAGGAACGTTATACTTCCAGAGTACTGAAGGAACGTTATACTTCCAGAGTATTGAAGGAACGTTATACTTCCAGAGTATTGAAGGAACGTTATACTTCCAGAGTACTGAAGGAACGTTATACTTCCAGAGTACTGAAGGAACTTTATACTTCCAGAGTACTGAAGGAACGTTATACTTCCAGAGTACTGAAGGAACGTTATACTTCCAGAGTATTGAAGGAACGTTATACTTCCAGAGTATTGAAGGAACGTTATACTTCCAGAGTACTGAAGGAACGTTATACTTCCAGAGTATTGAAGGAACGTTATACTTCCAGAGTACTGAAGGAACGTTATACTTCCAGAGTATTGAAGGAACGTTATACTTCCAGAGTACTGAAGGAACGTTATACTTCCAGAGTATTGAAGGAACGTTATACTTCCAGAGTATGGAAGGAACGTTATACTTCCAGAGTATTGAAGGAACGTTATACTTCCAGAGTATTGAAGGAACGTTATACTTCCAGAGTACTGAAGGAACGTTATACTTCCAGAGTACTGAAGGAACGTTATACTTCCAGAGTACTGAAGGAACGTTATACTACCAGAGTATTGAAGGAACGTTATACTTCCAGAGTACTGAAGGAACGTTATACTTCCAGAGTACTGAAGGAACGTTATACTTCCAGAGTACTGAAGGAACGTTATACTTCCAGAGTATTGAAGGAACGTTATACTTCCAGAGTATTGAAGGAACGTTATACTTCCAGAGTACTGAAGGAACGTTATACTTCCAGAGTATTGAAGGAACGTTATACTTCCAGAGTACTGAAGGAACGTTATACTTCCAGAGTATTGAAGGAACGTTATACTTCCAGAGTATTGAAGGAACGTTATACTTCCAGAGTATTGAAGGAACGTTATACTTCCAGAGTATTGAAGGAACGTTATACTTCCAGAGTACTGAAGGAACGTTATACTTCCAGAGTACTGAAGGAACGTTATACTTCCAGAGTACTGAAGGAACGTTATACTACCAGAGTATTGAAGGAACGTTATACTTCCAGAGTACTGAAGGAACGTTATACTTCCAGAGTACTGAAGGAACGTTATACTACCAGAGTATTGAAGGAACGTTATACTTCCAGAGTATTGAAGGAACGTTATACTTCCAGAGTACTGAAGGAACGTTATACTACCAGAGTATTGAAGGAACGTTATACTTCCAGAGTACTGAAGGAACGTTATACTTCCAGAGTACTGAAGGAACGTTATACTTCCAGAGTACTGAAGGAACGTTATACTTCCAGAGTACTGAAGGAACGTTATACTACCAGAGTATTGAAGGAACGTTATACTTCCAGAGTACTGAAGGAACGTTATACTTCCAGAGTACTGAAGGAACGTTATACTACCAGAGTATTGAAGGAACGTTATACTTCCAGAGTACTGAAGGAACGTTATACTTCCAGAGTACTGAAGGAACGTTATACTTCCAGAGTACTGAAGGAACGTTATACTACCAGAGTATTGAAGGAACGTTATACTTCCAGAGTACTGAAGGAACGTTATACTTCCAGAGTACTGAAGGAACGTTATACTACCAGAGTATTGAAGGAACTTTATACTTCCAGAGTACTGAAGGAACGTTATACTTCCAGAGTACTGAAGGAACGTTATACTACCAGAGTATTGAAGGAACGTTATACTTCCAGAGTACTGAAGGAACGTTATACTACCAGAGTATTGAAGGAACGTTATACTTCCAGAGTACTGAAGGAACGTTATACTTCCAGAGTACTGAAGGAACGTTATACTTCCAGAGTACTGATGGAACGTTATACTACCAGAGTATTGAAGGAACGTTATACTTCCAGAGTACTGAAGGAACGTTATACTTCCAGAGTACTGAAGGAACGTTATACTACCAGAGTATTGAAGGAACGTTATACTTCCAGAGTACTGAAGGAACGTTATACTTCCAGAGTACTGAAGGAACGTTATACTTCCAGAGTACTGAAGGAACGTTATACTACCAGAGTATTGAAGGAACGTTTTACTTCCAGAGTACTGAAGGAACGTTATACTTCCAGAGTACTGAAGGAACGTTATACTACCAGAGTATTGAAGGAACGTTATACTTCCAGAGTACTGAAGGAACGTTATACTTCCAGAGTACTGAAGGAACGTTATACTACCAGAGTATTGAAGGAACGTTATACTTCCAGAGTACTGAAGGAACGTTATACTTCCAGAGTACTGAAGGAACGTTATACTACCAGAGTACTGAAGGAACGTTATACTTCCAGAGTACTGATGGAACGTTATACTTCCAGAGTATTGAAGGAACGTTATACTACCAGAGTATTGAAGGAACGTTATACTACCAGAGTACTGATGGAACGTTATACTACCAGAGTATTGAAGGAACGTTATACTACCAGAGTACTGAAGGAACGTTATACTACCAGAGTACTGAAGGAACGTTATACTTCCAGAGTACTGAAGGAACGTTATACTACCAGAGTATTGAAGGAACGTTATACTACCAGAGTACTGAAGGAACGTTATACTTCCAGAGTACTGAAGGAACGTTATACTACCAGAGTATTGAAGGAACGTTATACTTCCAGAGTACTGAAGGAACGTTATACTACCAGAGTATTGAAGAAACGTTATACTTCCAGAGTACTGAAGGAACGTTATACTACCAGAGTATTGAAGGAACGTTATACTACCAGAGTACTGAAGGAACGTTATACTACAAGAGTATTGAATGAACGTTATACTTCCAGAGTACTGAAGGAACGTTATACTACCAGAGTATTGAAGGAACGTTATACTTCCAGAGTACTGAAGGAACGTTATACTTCCAGAGTACTGATGGAACGTTATACTTCCAGAGTATTGAAGGAACGTTATACTTCCAGAGTATTGAAGGAACGTTATACTTCCAGAGTACTGAAGGAACGTTATACTTCCAGAGTATTGAAGGAACGTTATACTTCCAGAGTATTGAAGGAACGTTATACTTCCAGAGTACTGAAGGAACGTTATACTTCCAGAGTACTGAAGGAACGTTATACTTCCAGAGTACTGAAGGAACGTTATACTTCCAGAGTACTGAAGGAACGTTATACTTCCAGAGTATTGAAGGAACGTTATACTTCCAGAGTATTGAAGGAACGTTATACTTCCAGAGTACTGAAGGAACGTTATACTACCAGAGTACTGATGGAACGTTATACTTCCAGAGTACTGAAGGAACGTTATACTTCCAGAGTACTGATGGAACGTTATACTTCCAGAGTACTGAAGGATCGTTATACTTCCAGAGTACTGAAGGAACGTTATACTTCCAGAGTATTGAAGGAACGTTATACTTCCAGAGTACTGAAGGAACGTTATACTTCCAGAGTACTGAAGGAACGTTATACTTCCAGAGTATTGAAGGAACGTTATACTTCCAGAGTACTGAAGGAACGTTATACTTCCAGAGTACTGAAGGAACGTTATACTTCCAAAGTACTGAAGGAACGTTATACTTCCAGAGTACTGAAGGAACGTTATACTTCCAGAGTATTGAAGGAACGTTATACTTCCAGAGTACTGAAGGAACGTTATACTTCCAGAGTACTGAAGGAACGTTATACTTCCAGAGTATTGAAGGAACGTTATACTTCCAGAGTACTGATGGAACGTTATACTTCCAGAGTACTGAAGGAACGTTATACTTCCAGAGTATTGAAGGAACGTTATACTTCCAGAGTACTGAAGGAACGTTATACTTCCAGAGTACTGAAGGAACGTTATACTTCCAGAGTATTGAAGGAACGTTATACTTCCAGAGTACTGAAGGAACGTTATACTTCCAGAGTACTGAAGGAACGTTATACTTCCAGAGTATTGAAGGAACGTTATACTTCCAGAGTACTGATGGAACGTTATACTTCCAGAGTACTGAAGGAACGTTATACTTCCAGAGTATTGAAGGAACGTTATACTTCCAGAGTACTGAGGGAACGTTATACTTCCAGAGTACTGAAGGAACGTTATACTTCCAGAGTATTGAAGGAACGTTATACTTCCAGAGTACTGAAGGAACGTTATACTTCCAGAGTACTGAAGGAACGTTATACTTCCAGAGTACTGAAGGAACGTTATACTTCCAGAGTATTGAAGGAACGTTATACTTCCAGAGTACTGAAGGAACGTTATACTTCCAGAGTACTTAAGGAACGTTATACTTCCAGAGTACTGAAGGAACGTTATACTTCCAGAGTACTGATGGAACGTTATACTTCCAGAGTACTGAGGGAACGTTATACTTCCAGAGTACTGATGGAACGTTATACTTCCAGAGTACTGAAGGAACGTTATACTTCCAGAGTATTGAAGGAACGTTATACTTCCAGAGTACTGAAGGAACGTTATACTACCAGAGTATTGAAGGAACGTTATACTACCAGAGTATTGAAGGAACGTTATACTTCCAGTGTATTGAAGGAACGTTATACTTCCAGAGTACTGAAGGAACGTTATACTTCCAGAGTACTGAAGGAACGTTATACTTCCAGAGTACTGAAGGAACGTTATACTTCCAGAGTATTGAAGGAACGTTATACTTCCAGAGTACTGAAGGAACGTTATACTTCCAGAGTACTGAAGGAACGTTATACTTCCAGAGTACTGAAGGAACGTTATACTTCCAGAGTACTGATGGAACGTTATACTTCCAGAGTACTGAAGGAACGTTATACTTCCAGAGTACTGATGGAACGTTATACTTCCAGAGTATTGAAGGAACGTTATACTTCCAGAGTACTGAAGGAACGTTATACTACCAGAGTATTGAAGGAACGTTATACTTCCAGAGTACTGAAGGAACGTTGTACTAACAGAGTATTGAAGGAACGTTATACTACCAGAGTATTGAAGGAACGTTATACTTCCAGAGTACTGAAGGAACGTTATACTACCAGAGAATTGAAGGAACGTTATACTTCCAGAGTATTGAAGGAACGTTATACTTCCAGAGTACTGAAGGAACGTTATACTACCAGAGTATTGAAGGAACGTTATACTACCAGAGTATTGAAGGAACGTTATACTTCCAGAGTACTGAAGGAACGTTATACTTCCAGAGTATTGAAGGAACGTTATACTTCCAGAGTACTGAAGGAACGTTATACTACCAGAGTATTGAAGGAACGTTATACTTCCAGAGTATTGAAGGAACGTTATACTTCCAGAGTACTGAAGGAACGTTATACTACCAGAGTATTGAAGGAACGTTATACTTCCAGAGTATTGAAGGAACGTTATACTTCCAGAGTACTGAAGGAACGTTATACTACCAGAGTATTGAAGGAACGTTATACTTCCAGAGTATTGAAGGAACGTTATACTACCAGAGTATTGAAGGAACGTTATACTACCAGAGTACTGAAGGAACGTTATACTTCCAGAGTACTGATGGAACGTTATACTTCCAGAGTACTGAAGGAACGTTATACTTCCAGAGTACTGATGGAAAGTTATACTTCCAGAGTACTGAAGGAACGTTATACTTCCAGAGTACTGAAGGAACGTTATACTTCAAGAGTACTGAAGGAACGTTATACTTCCAGAGTACTGAAGGAACGTTATACTTCCAGAGTACTGAAGGAACGTTATACTTCCAGAGTACTGAACGAACGTTATACTTCCAGAGTACTGAAGGAACGTTATACTTCCAGAGTACTGAAGGAACGTTATACTTCCAGAGTACTGAAGGAACGTTATACTTCCAGAGTACTGAAGGAACGTTATACTTCCAGAGTACTGATGGAACGTTATATTTCCAGAGTATTGAAGGAACGTTATACTTCCAGAGTACTGAAGGAACGTTATACTTCCAGAGTACTGAAGGAACGTTATACTTCCAGAGTATTGAAGGAACGTTATACTTCCAGAGTACTGAAGGAACGTTATACTTCCAGAGTACTGAAGGAACGTTATACTTCCAGAGTACTGAAGGAAAGTTATACTTCCAGAGTACTGAAGGAACGTTATACTTCCAGAGTACTGATGGAACGTTATATTTCCAGAGTATTGAAGGAACGTTATACTACCAGAGTATTGAAGGAACGTTATACTTCCAGAGTATTGAAGGAACGTTATACTACCAGAGTACTGAAGGAACGTTATACTTCCAGAGTACTGATGGAACGTTATACTTCCAGAGTATTGAAGGAACGTTATACTTCCAGAGTATTGAAGGAACGTTATACTTCCAGAGTACTGAAGGAACGTTATACTTCCGGAGTATTGAAGGAACGTTATACTTCCAGAGTATTGAAGGAACGTTATACTTCCAGAGTATTTAAGGAACGTTATACTTCCAGAGTACTGAAGGAACGTTATACTTCCAGAGTACTGAAGGAACGTTATACTTCCAGAGTATTGAAGGAACGTTATACTTCCAGAGTATTGAAGGAATGTTATACTTCCAGAGTATTGAAGGAACGTTATACTTCCAGAGTATTGAAGGAACGTTATACTTCCAGAGTACTGAAGGAACGTTATACTTCCAGAGTATTGAAGGAACGTTATACTTGCAGAGTACTGAAGGAACGTTATACTTCCAGAGTACTGATGGAACGTTATACTTCCAGAGTACTGAAGGAACGTTATACTTCCAGAGTACTGATGGAACGTTATACTTCCAGAGTACTGATGGAACGTTATACTTCCAGAGTACTGAAGGAACGTTATACTTCCAGAGTACTGAAGGAACGTTATACTTCCAGAGTACTGATGGAACGTTATACTTCCAGAGTACTGAAGGAACGTTATACTACCAGAGTACTGATGGAACGCTATACTTCCAGAGTATTGAAGGAACGTTATACTTCCAGAGTACTGAAGGAACGTTATACTTCCAGAGTATTGAAGGAACGTTATACTTCCAGATTACTGAAGGAACGTTATACTTCCAGAGTACTGATGGAAAGTTATACTTCCAGAGTACTGAAGGAACGTTATACTTCCAGAGTACTGATGGAACGTTATACTTCCAGAGTACTGAAGGAACGTTATACTTCCAGAGTACTGATGGAACGTTATACTTCCAGAGTACTGATGGAACTTTATACTTCCAGAGTACTGAAGGAACGTTATACTTCCAGAGTATTGAAGGAACGTTATACTACCAGAGTATTGAAGGAACGTTATACTTCCAGAGTATTGAAGGAACGTTATACTTCCAGAGTACTGAAGGAACGTTATACTTCCAGAGTACTGAAGGAACGTTATACTTCCAGAGTACTGAAGGAACGTTATACTTCCAGAGTATTGAAGGAACGTTATACTTCCAAAGTACTGAAGGAACGTTATACTTCCAGAGTACTGAAGGAACGTTATACTTCCAGAGTACTGAAGGAACGTTATACTTCCAGAGTACTGAAGGAACGTTATACTTCCAGAGTATTGAAGGAACGTTATACTACCAGAGTACTGAAGGAACGTTATACTTCCAGAGTACTGAAGGAACGTTATACTTCCAGAGTACTGAAGGAACGTTATACTTCCAGAGTACTGAAGGAACGTTATACTTCCAGAGTACTGAAGGAACGTTATACTTCCAGAGTACTGATGTAACGTTATACTTCCAGAGTACTGAAGGAACGTTATACTTCCAGAGTACTGAAGGAACGTTATACTTCCAGAGTACTGAAGGAACGTTATACTTCCAGAGTACTGAAGGAACGTTATACTTCCAGAGTACTGATGTAACGTTATACTTCCAGAGTACTGAAGGAACGTTATACTTCCAGAGTACTGAAGGAACGTTATACTTCCAGAGTACTGAAGGAACGTTATACTTCCAGAGTATTGAAGGAACGTTATACTTCCAGAGTACTGAAGGAACGTTATACTTCCAGAGTACTGAAGGAACGTTATACTTCCAGAGTACTGAAGGAACGTTATACTCCTTTTCCCAGACTAACAAGAGTTTTTCTAGACTTTAACAAGAGTTTTCTAGACTTTAACGAGAGTTTTTCCAGACTTTAACAAGAGTTTTCCAGACTTTAACAAGAGTTTTTCCAGGCTTTAACGAGAGTTTTCCAGACTTTAACAAGAGTTTTTGCAGACTTTAACAAGAGTTTTCCAGACTTTAACAAGAGTTTTTCCAGTCGTGCTGAGTTGAACACATCTAAAAACAGTTCCTCTACCAGATCTTAAGACACTTTGAAGTTACATTTATTGCACAGATTTACAGCATCTTCCTCTGCATTATCGCCATTCACACAAGATATGTCCTCCAACCACTAAAATTTGACTCCTGTCTCTATTACTGCCTCGTGGAAATATAAACACATATGCAGTATAATGTGATCCTTTATTGACTACGTTTCGCCCACACAGTGGGCTTTTTCAAGTCACAAACAGATCTACCTGGGGTGTTGTTGTTGTTAAAGATTCGCCGGTATTCTCCCGGCCCGGGCCCTTCCAAGTGGTGGCCCGGCACTGGCTCCCTGTCTAGGGAGTGTCTGAGACCTAAGTCTCCCATGGGAGGAGGCACAAGTACCCCCCTCATCTTGTGAGCTACAAACTCGGGCTCTGGCACCAACCCTGCCCTAGAAGGGCAACGCATGGTGTCGATCGTGCTAGCGCTGTGCTCTCCTGTGTGGAGTGTCGTGTGTTGGTGTTCATTTTCATTCATGTTGATTCGCTGGTACTTCCGGCCCAGGTCTTCTCCAGATGGTGACCCGGCAGTTGCCCCCCGGGTGGGGGGTGACGATCATCATCTTCTTTCTTCTTTCTTGGCCCTCCGGTTAGAGGGTGTCGTCTTCTTCTATCTTGCGCTGACTTCCCCAAAGAGAAGCGCAGTCGGGCAGAGGCAGCAGTTACAGGGTCGATTGGAGCCACACCCCAGCTTTAGCGGACAGCAAAGTGCTGGGTAAACTTATCTTCATGGTGAATGGTCATGGATAGTCGTGCTAGACGAGGGTACCGTCTTCAAGGTCCCCATTCTGAAGCATCCTGAATTTCCTCTTTGAGGTGTACTCGACTTCCACAAGGTGTTGGGTGTTGGCAGTGAGTAGTCTGGTCATGTCTGCAGTGGTGTATGTAACAGTTTGGAAGGAACGCGAGTATTTATAGTCAGGTTCAGAATGCTGAGGTCAGGTGGAGAATGCTGCATCTGATGATGTACCGAGTGGGGTTATAGAGTCTAAAATCTTGGGTAACTTCGAAAGGAGATTGGATAAGTTTGTGAGCAGGCCTTCTACAATGTTCTTCCATTCCTGTGTTCTTATGTGGGATAGCGATGAAGAAGTTTCTTGGCAAGTGGTTAAGCTATGTTATAGAAGCCACTATTCTGGTTTAAGTTGTCGGATATAGAAATAAGTGATGATTCCAGGATTCTTCGGTATTGGGTGTTGTCTTCTGTGGCGATAAGTCTTGAGTTTCTGTAGTTTATAAAGTGGTTGTGTGAATTATGGTGTTGTACACAGGCATTCCTTGTGTCGTCAGACCTGCCTTGTGTCGTCAGAATGCCTGCGTACAACACCGTAATTCACACAACCACTTGATAAACTACAGAAACTCAAGACTTATCGCCACAGAAGACAACACTCAATACCGAAGAATCCTGGAATCATCACTTATTTCTATATCCGACAACTTCAACCAGAATAGTGGCTTCTATAACATAGCTAAACCACTTGCCAAGAAACTTCTTCATCGCTATCCCACATAAGAACACAGGAATGGAAGAACACTGTAGAAGGCCTGCTCACAAACTTATTCAATCTCCTTTCCAAGCTACCCAAGATTTTAGACTCTATAACCCCACTCGGTACATCATCAGATGCAGCATTCTCCACCTGACCTCAGCATTCTGAACCAGACTATAAATAATCGCGTCCCTTCCGCCCCAGGTAGATCTGTTTGTGACTTGAAAAAGCCCACTGTGGGGGCGAAACGTAGTCAATAAAGGATCACATTATACTGCATATGTGTTTATATTTCCCTTGTGTCGGTATTTTATACCATTTATTTCCATTACTGCCTCGTATCGACTTGCCATATACCCAATCAACCATGGTTGATCAGCAGTCTGGTACATTCAACCATGGTTGATCAGCAGTCTGGTACATTCAACCATGGTTGATCAGCAGTCTGGTACATTCAACCATGGTTGATCAGCAGTTTGGTACATTCAACCATGGTTGATCAGCAGTCTGGTACATTCAACCATGGTTGATCAGCAGTCTGGTACATTCAACCATGGTTGATCAGCAGTTTGGTACATTCAACCATGGTTGATCAGTAGTCTGGTACATTCAACCATGGTTGATCAGCAGTCTGGTACATTCAACCATGGTTGATCAGCAGTCTGGTACATTCAACCATGGTTGATCAGCAATTTGGTACATTCAACCATGGTTGATCAGCAGTCTGGTACATTCAACCATGGTTCATCAGCAGTCTGGTACATTCAACCATGGTTGATCAGCAGTCTGGCACATTCAACCATGGTTGATCAGCAGTCTGGTACATTCAATCATGGTTGATCAGCAGTCTGGTGCATTCAACCATGGTTGATCAGCAGTCTGGTACATTCAACCATGGTTGATCAGCAGTCTGGTACATTCAACCATGGTTGATCAGCACTCTGGTACATTCAACCATGGTTGATCAGCAGTCTGGTGCATTCAACCATGGTTGATCAGCAGTCTGGTGCATTCAACCATGGTTGATCAGCAGTCTGGTACATTCAACCATGGTTGATCAGCAGTCTGGTACATTCAACCATGGTTGATCAGCAGTCTGGTACATTCAACCATGGTTGATCATCAGTCTGGCACATTCAACCATGGTTGATCAGCAGTTTGGTACATTCAACCATGGTTGATCAGCAGTCTGGTACATTCAACCATGGTTGATCAGCAGTCTGGTACATTCAACCATGGTTGATCAGCAGTCTGGTACATTTAACCATGGTTGATCAGCTGTCTGGTACATTCAACCATGGTTGATCAGCAGTCTGGTACATTCAACCATGGTTGATCAGCAGTCTGGCACATTCAACCATGGTTGATCAGCAGTCTGGTGCATTCAACCATGGTTGATCAGCAGTCTGGTACATTCAACCATGGTTGATCAGCAGTCTGGCACATTCAACCATGGTTGATCAGCAGTTTGGTACATTCAACCATGGTTGATCAGCAGTCTGGTACATTCAACCATGGTTGATCAGCAGTCTGGTGCATTAAACCATGGTTGATCAGCAGTCTGGTACATTCAACCATGGTTGATCAGCAGTTTGGTACATTCAACCATGGTTAATCAGCAGTCTGGTACATTCAACCATGGTTGATCAGAAGTCTGGTGCATTCAACCATGGTTGATCAGCAGTCTGGTACATTCAACCATGGTTGATCAGCAGTCTGGTACATTCAACCATGGTTGATCAGCAGTCTGGTACATTCAACCATGGTTGATCAGCAGTCTGGTACATTCAACCATGGTTGATCAGCAGTCTGGTGCATTCAACCATGGTTGATCAGCAGTCTGGTACATTCAACCATGGTTGATCAGCAGTCTGGTACATTCAACCATGGTTGATCAGCAGTCTGGTACATTCAACCATGGTTGATCAGCAGTCTGGTACATTCAACCATGGTTGATCAGCAGTCTGGTGCATTCAACCATGGTTGATCAGCAGTCTTGTACATTCAACCATGGTTGATCAGCAGTCTGGTACATTCAACCATGGTTGATCAGCAGTCTGGTACATTCAACCATGGTTGATCAGCAGTCTGGTACATTCAACCATGGTTAATCAGCAGTCTGGTACATTCAACCATGGTTGATAAGCAGTCTGGTACATTCACCCATGGTTGATCAGTAGTCTGATACATTCAACCATGGTTGATCAGCAGTCTGGTACATTCAACCATGGTTGATCAGCAGTCTGGTACATTCAACCATGGTTGATCAGCAGTCTGGTACATTCATCCATGGTTGATCAGCAGTCTGGTACATTCAACCATGGTTGATCAGCAGTCTGGTACATTCAACCATGTTTGATCAGCAGTCTGGTACATTCATCCATGGTTGATCAGCAGTCTGGTACATTCAACCATGGTTGATCAGCAGTCTGGCACATTCAACCATGGTTGATCAGCAGTCTGGTACATTCAATCATGGTTGATCAGCAGTCTGGTACATTCAACCATGGTTGATCAGCAGTCTAGTACATTCAACCATATTTGATCAGCAGTCTGGTACATTCAACCATGGTCGATCAGCAGTCTGCCACATTCAACCATGGTTGATCAGCAGTCTGCCACATTCAACCATGGTTGATCAGCAGTCTGGTACATTCAACCATGGGTGATCAACAGTCTGGTACATTCAACCATGGTTGATCAGCAGTCTGGCACACATTCAACCATGGTTGATCAGCAGTCTGGTACATTCAACCATGGTTGATCAGCAGTCTGGTACATTCAACCATGGTTGATCAGCAGTCTGGTACATTCAACCATGGTTGATCAGCAGTCTGGCACACATTCAACCATGGTTGATCAGCAGTCTGGTACATTCAACCATGGTTGATCAGCAGTCTGGTACATTCAACCATGGTTGATCAGCAGTCTGGTACATTCAACCATGGTTGACCAGCAGTCTGGTACATTCAACCATGGTTGACCAGCAGTCTGGTACATTCAACCATGGTTGACCAGCAGTCTGGTACATTCAACCATGGTTGATCAGCAGTCTGGCACACATTCAACCATGGTTGATCATCAGTCTGGTACATTCAACCATGGTTGATCAGCAGTCTGGTACATTCAACCATGGTTGATCAGCAGTCTGGTACATTCAACCATGGTTGACCAGCAGTCTGGCACATTCAACCATGGTTGATCATCAGTCTGGTACATTCAACCATGGTTGATCAGCAGTCTGGTACATTCAACCATGGTTGATCAGCAGTCTGGTACATTCAACCATGGTTGATCAGCAGTCTGGTACATTCAACCATGGTTGACCAGCAGTCTGGTACATTCAACCATGGTTGACCAGCAGTCTGGCACATTCAACCATGGTTGACCAGCAGTCTGGTACATTCAACCATGGTTGACCAGCAGTCTGGTACATTCAACCATGGTTGACCAGCAGTCTGGTACATTCAACCATGGTTGACCAGCAGTCTGGCACATTCAACCATGGTTGATCATCAGTCTGGTACATTCAACCATGGTTGATCAGCAGTCTGGTACATTCAACCATGGTTGATCAGCAGTCTGGCACACATTCAACCATGGTTGATCATCAGTCTGGTACATTCAACCATGGTTGATCAGCAGTCTGGCACACATTCAACCATGGTTGACCAGCAGTCTGGTACATTTAACCATGGTTGACCAGCATTCTGGTACATTCAACCATGGTTGACCAGCAGTCTGGTACATTCAACCATGGTTGACCAGCAGCCTGAACACACTTCACAGTTCAGACTTGTTCCTCCGTCCGCTAATATTCAAGCGGTGGCGCTAACCTTGCAGAGTCAAGCTACCCGGCAGCTTCCAACACGTTTTACTCCTTGTAGGCCACAACAAATTTCTCTCCTTACATTGCTGGCGGCCTCACCGCGTTTTCCTCTTTATAATTCTAATAGCCCAAGCAAGTTTCCATCACTTTAATGCTGGTGACCACCACCACCACCACCACTACGACAATCACCATCACTACTACGACAACCACCACCACTGCTACGACAACCACCACCATCATCGCCCCATCACTAGCACCCTTAAGCAAACAGAACGACAACCTCTACCCTCACTACTCCACCATCACCCTCACCGCCACTACCATCTTTCTAAAGAGAGAACACATGCAGCTCACACCTACAGTCACAGGTGCAAGACCTCTGTGCACAACTCTCACACCTGCAGCAGCAGCCCTCGAGTCCATGTTTGGTCGGTAAACTAACCTCAGGGACACGAAGAAGGGGAAAACACAATATTCCCTTCCTAGTGTGTTACCTCACACACATACACGCAAGTCAACATGTCAAAGACAAAAGAAGAATTAAAGAGAAGGGAATAAGTAAGCAAGACTGGTGCTAGCATTCGTCAAAACTGCATCTGATGTAGGTGAAAGAGAACATGAGAGGCCTATGGGTACTAGCGACCATACAGGACTCAATTCCGAATAACTCGTGGGAGTAAACACTGAGGCAAGAACAGCAGGTTTCAGAAGAGGAAACTTTGAAGAGATAAGAAAATTTCTGAATGAAGTACAGTGAAAAGCGAACTGTAAGGAACGTCAATAAATGAGATGGTGGAGCAAGTTGGACGGGAAATGCCAGGAGGGAGACACCTTCATTCCAAGAGGATAAGGTGGTAAAGAAAGAGAGAGTCCATGCTTCAGGTAAGATGCTGAGGGAGGGGGGGGGGGGAAAGTACATGAGCATGGAAAAACTATAGAAAGCAAAGGATCAATGAAGACAGTATTAAGCAGAAGAGCCAGTCAGGTATATGCAAGGGTGAGAAGAGAAGATGGACGACAATTCGAAAATGATATTGCAACATAAGACCAATGTGAAGAAAAACTGGTTTACACTCACTTCAGGCATGACGTGGAAGTCTGGCTGAGGGAAACTGAATAAATTATTTAAAAATTTGTTCCTTATTAGAAACACAGGCAACACCTCTCCAAAATAAAGGGCACACTAACACATTACTATACACCATTCATACAACAAGGTGAGAGGTGAAAAACGTCTGAACGAGATGGATACATCAAAAACAAGGGAACCAGACAATGTCGCCATTGTCACTGGGAGGGCAGCACAAGCACTCCCTGAAACACAAGCTAAAATCGACAAGTCACTGGGTACGGGACAGTTACCAGAGATCTGGAAGACAGCAAATGTAGTTCTCAATATTTAGGAAAGGAGACAGAAAGTAAACATTAAACTACAGACGGGAATCACTGACATAGGTGCATTTGATACTGTATGTCGCAGGAAACTGGGACAAGAACTTGAGACCCAGTCAGGATTGTCCAAAAACGAGACGTCATAATGGGAAAGTGTACTAAGAGGGATTTTAAAAGGATCAGCGTTAGAACCAGTTCTGTTTGAGGAATATCTAGATGACACACCAGAGGAGATAATCGGATGTATTCCTGTTAGCAGATGATAAAAAATTGATGATGAGATTAAAAAGTGACGAGAACAAGGAAAGACTGTAACTGAATCTAGACAAACTGTATATGAAAAGGTGAGAAGGGGTAAGTAGACCGGAAGCTGAATATAATTTCAAGGGGAAGAGGGAGACAGATCACATAAACCTTACTCAAGAGGGAAGATCTAAGGGTGAGCACAGTGCCAAGCATATTACCAGAGGAATACTTCAACCTCAATTGGAAAATTTTGTACTGTCTCTCAGAAATCTCAACAAAGAGTCATTCATGGGCCAGTATATGACATGTGTCATTCCCATTTTCGAATATGCAGCACCAGTATGGAACTCTCAGCTGATAAAGTGTATTAAAAAATTGGAGTTAGTGCAGAGGTTTGCAACGAGACTTGTGTCATAGTTAACGGGAATGAAGAACAAATACCGTGACTGGAACAATATATAAATAACACACATATAGAAGAGAAGCTTACGACGATGTTTCGGTCTGTCTTGGACCATTTACAAAGTCACACTAACAGGAAAGATAGAGGGGGTCAGTGTATATAGGCGAAGAGACAGTGACGGGACCAAGAGAGTTAGCAGTGGTAGAGGTAAGGCTGGAAATGTTGGTAGTAGTAGTAGTAATAGTGGTAGTAGTAGTAGTAGTAGTAATAGTGGTAGTAGTAGTAGTAGTAGTAGTAGTAGTAGTAGTAGTTGTAGTAGTAGTAGTAGTAGTAGTAGTAGTAGTAGTAGTGGAAGAGGGGTCAGTTAAAGGAGAAGAGAGAGGAGCACTGCAGGAGAGCTAAGGTCCCACAAGGGGTACGACCAAAAACACAGGGGAGAAAAATGAAGGACAGGACACCTTAAGGCAGAAGAAAAGAAAAAAAGAAAGAGAAAGGAAAAATAGGAAAGGAGAAGAGGCAGAGAGAGGAGAAGAAATTATCAGGTTAAGTCACGTGTATTCTGGAGTCTGGATCATTTGACATTGTAATGAGAAATGAAAGCATCTACAGAGACAGCCAAAATTAAGATTCATACAAGGAAAGTTGTGTATAAGGGATGATGCAACAAGACGGCGACTGTGAAGGTTAGAAGTGGGGACAACAGTTCTAGCAAAGGACCAGTTAATAGGATGACTGTGATCTCTAACATGAGAGAAAAGCGCATAATTGGTATGAGCAAGACTAACACTTCGTTTTGTGCACCTTGAGTCTCAGAAAGAGAGCAGCCAGTTTCTCCAAAGTACTGAAGAGGACAAGAGGAACATGGAACAGAGTAGACATCATTGACATCTATAGCAAGAGGAGAGGTACGAACTAGATTACTGTGAATGCTGTTAGTTTGGCGAAAAGTAAGTTTGATATCAAAGGAAAGGAGAGAGTTACTGAGATTAGAAAGTCTGGAAATATAGGCCAGATAGAGAACAAAAGATTTCACAGCAGTAAAGAGTTTGAGAGAGAAGAAAGTCTGTTTAGCATGTGAGAAGGCAGAGTTTATGTAACTGGGAAGGGTAGCCAAGACGGGAGAACCAATTACGAAGAGTGGAAATTTCCGATTCAAGGAACCGAGGGCCACAAATGCAGAGAGCACCGAGAAAGAGAGAAATAAGAACACTTTTCTTGACAGAGGAAGCATGATAAGAAGAGTAGTGAATGTACATGCCACTGAGCATAGGCTTGTGATAAACGAAAAAAGAGTAGCCGAGCGGTGGAGAAGTACACCAAGGACAGGAAGCACAGAATAGATTCCCATTCAGCTTTAAACTTGATGGAAGGAGCGGGTTATTTGTGTATTAAGAACATAAGATCATAAAGAAGGAACACTGCTGCAGGCCTACTGGCCCATACGAGGCAGGTCCATGTCACCCTCCGGCTTAGACCAATGATCCACCTAGTCAGGTGGGTAACAGGAATAAGTTATAAGAGGCTAAATGAACTGAACATAACGACACTAGAGAATAACAAAACCGGGGAAGACATGTTAATGATATAAAATACTCAGAGGGCTTGAGAGGTAGACAGGGACAGATTGTTCGAGAGATGCGAAATAAGTCCAGGAGGGTATAGTTGGCAGTTAAAGACACAGGTGAAACACAGGATGGTCGGGAAATTTAATAACCTGGACGAAGGAGTAAAGACAGGCTTCATGCATAGTTTTAAGAATAGGAATGACTAAGCTCACTAGGCTAAGGGGTGAATCCAGCAAGTGGCAAGTAAAGAAGCAAGACCAGGAGCTAAGACACGACCCCTACAACCACAAATAAATGAGAACCCAAACGCTGCACCACGATATTTACAATTTCGACATAATAACAAGGGCGCACTTCGCTCTGATGACTCCCAGATAATTCTTTCTTGGGATGGATGTCTTAGTTATTATTAATATTCTCTTTAACATTCAGTCACAGGATTCACTCTTTTTAACTATATTCTCTAAAGTCAAATTGACTGTTTCCATAAAAAAAATAATATTCAGTATCTCAAAAGAGATCCAACGATATCAGTCAGTTAAAGCAGCCTGGAGATACAGTGAGAGTAGGGAAGCTCCAGCAGCCTGGAGATACAGTGAGAGTAGGGAAGCTCCAGAAGCCTGGAGATACAGTGAGAGTAGGGAAGCTCCAGCAGCCTGGAGATACAGTGAGAGTAGGGAAGCTCCAGCAGCCTGGAGATACAGTGAGAGTAGGGAAGCTCCAGCAGCCTGGAGATACAGTGAGAGTAGGGAAGCTCCAGCAGCCTGGAGATACAGTGAGAGTAGGGAAGCTCCAGCAGCCTGGAGATACAGTGAGAGTAGGGAAGCTCCAGCAGCCTGGAGATACAGTGAGAGTAGGGAAGCTCCAGCAGCCTGGAGATACAGTGAGAGTAGGGAAGCTCCAGCAGCCTGGAGATACAGTGAGAGTAGGGAAGCTCCAGCAGCCTGGAGATACAGTGAGAGTAGGGAAGCTCCAGCAGCCTGGAGATACAGTGAGAGTAGGGAAGCTCCAGCAGCCTGGAGATACAGTGAGAGTAGGGAAGCTCCAGCAGCCTGGAGATACAGTGAGAGTAGGGAAGCTCCAGCAGCCTGGAGATACAGTGAGAGTAGGGAAGCTCCAGCAGCCTGGAGATACAGTGAGAGTAGGGAAGCTCCAGCAGCCTGGAGATACAGTGAGAGTAGGGAAGCTCCAGCAGCCTGGAGATACAGTGAGAGTAGGGAAGTTCCAGCAGCCTGGAGATACAGTGAGAGTAGGGAAGCTCCAGCAGCCTACAGTGAGAGTAGGGAAGTTCCAGCAGCCTGGAGATACAGTAGAGTAGGGAAGTTCCAGCAGCCTGGAGATACAGTGAGTAGGGAAGTAGCAGCCTGGAGATACAGTGAGAGTAGGGAAGTTCCAGCAGCCTGGAGATACAGTGAGAGTAGGGAAGCTCCAGCAGCCTGGAGATACAGTGAGAGTAGGGAAGCTCCAGCAGCCTGGAGATACAGTGAGAGTAGGGAAGCTCCAGCAGCCTGGAGATACAGTGAGAGTAGGGAAGCTCCAGCAGCCTGGAGATACAGTGAGAGTAGGGAAGCTCCAGCAGCCTGGAGATACAGTGAGAGTAGGGAAGCTCCAGCAGCCTGGAGATACAGTGAGAGTAGGGAAGCTCCAGCAGCCTGGAGATACAGTGAGAGTAGGGAAGCTCCAGCAGCCTGGAGATACAGTGAGAGTAGGGAAGCTCCAGCAGCCTGGAGATACAGTGAGAGTAGGGAAGCTCCAGCAGCCTGGAGATACAGTGAGAGTAGGGAAGCTCCAGCAGCCTGGAGATACAGTGAGAGTAGGGAAGCTCCAGCAGCCTGGAGATACAGTGAGAGTAGGGAAGCTCCAGCAGCCTGGAGATACAGTGAGAGTAGGGAAGCTCCAGCAGCCTGGAGATACAGTGAGAGTAGGGAAGCTCCAGCAGCCTGGAGATACAGTGAGAGTAGGGAAGCTCCAGCAGCCTGGAGATACAGTGAGAGTAGGGAAGCTCCAGCAGCCTGGAGATACAGTGAGTGTAGGGAAGCTCCAGCAGCCTGGAGCAGCCTGGAGATACAGTGAGAGTAGGGAAGCTCCAGCAGCCTGGAGATACAGTGAGAGTAGGGAAGCTCCAGCAGCCTGGAGATACAGTGAGAGTAGGGAAGCTCCAGCAGCCCGGAGACACAGTGAGAGTAGGGAAGCTCCAGCAGGACAGATAGCAGCCTGGAGATACAGTGAGAGTAGGGAAGCTCCAGTGAGAGTAGGGAAAGCTCCAGCAGCCTGGAGATACAGTGAGAGTAGGGAAGCTCCAGCAGCCTGGAGATACAGTGAGAGTAGGGAAGCTCCAGCAGCCTGGAGATACAGTGAGAGTAGGGAAGCTCCAGCAGCCTGGAGATACAGTGAGAGTAGGGAAGCTCCAGCAGCCTGGAGATACAGTGAGAGTAGGGAAGCTCCAGCAGCCTGGAGATACAGTGAGAGTAGGGAAGATCCAGCAGCCTGGAGATACAGTGAGAGTAGGGAAGCTCCAGCAGCCTGGAGATACAGTGAGAGTAGGTAGGGAAGCTCCAGCAGCCTGGAGATACAGTGAGAGTAGGGAAGCTCCAGCAGCCTGGAGATACAGTGAGAGTAGGGAAGCTCCAGCAGCCTGGAGATACAGTGAGAGTAGGGAAGCTCCAGCAGCCTGGAGATACAGTGAGAGTAGGGAAGCTCCAGCAGCCTGGAGATACAGTGAGAGTAGGGAAGCTCCAGCAGCCTGGAGATACAGTGAGAGTAGGGAAGCTCCAGCAGCCTGGAGATACAGTGAGAGTAGGGAAGCTCCAGCAGCCTGGAGATACAGTGAGAGTAGGGAAGCTCCAGCAGCCTGGAGATACAGTGAGAGTAGGGAAGCTCCAGCAGCCTGGAGATACAGTGAGAGTAGGGAAGCTCCAGCAGCCTGGAGATACAGTGAGAGTAGGGAAGCTCCAGCAGCCTGGAGATACAGTGAGAGTAGGGAAGCTCCAGCAGCCTGGAGATACAGTGAGAGTAGGGAAGCTCCAGCAGCCTGGAGATACAGTGAGAGTAGGGAAGCTCCAGCAGCCTGGAGATACAGTGAGAGTAGGGAAGCTCCAGCAGCCTGGAGATACAGTGAGAGTAGGGAAGCTCCACCAGCCTGGAGATACAGTGAGAGTAGGGAAGCTCCAGCAGCCTGGAGATACAGTGAGAGTAGGGAAGCTCCAGCAGCCTGGAGATACAGTGAGAGTAGGGAAGCTCCAGCAGCCTGGAGATACAGTGAGAGTAGGGAAGCTCCAGCAGCCTGGAGATACAGTGAGAGTAGGGAAGCTCCAGCAGCCTGGAGATACAGTGAGAGTAGGGAAGCTCCAGCAGCCTGGAGATACAGTGAGAGTAGGGAAGCTCGAGCAGCCTGGAGATACAGTGAGAGTAGGGAAGCTCCAGCAGCCTGGAGATACAGTGAGAGTAGGGAAGCTCCAGCAGCCTGGAGATACAGTGAGAGTAGGGAAGCTCCAGCAGCCTGGAGATACAGTGAGAGTAGGGAAGCTCCAGCAGCCTGGAGATACAGTGAGAGTAGGGAAGCTCCAGCAGCCTGGAGATACAGTGAGAGTAGGGAAGCTCCAGCAGCCTGGAGATACAGTGGAGAGTAGGGAAGCTCCAGCAGCCTGGAGATACAGTGAGAGTAGGGAAGCTCCAGCAGCCTGGAGATACAGTGAGAGTAGGGAAGCTCCAGCAGCCTGGAGATACAGTGAGTGTGAGAGTAGGGAAGCTCCAGCAGCCTGGAGATACAGTGAGAGTAGGGAAGGTCCAGCAGCCTGGAGATACAGTGAGAGTAGGGAAGCTCCAGCAGCCTGGAGATACAGTGAGAGTAGGGAAGCTCCAGCAGCCTGGAGATACAGTGAGAGTAGGGAAGCTCCAGCAGCCTGGAGATACAGTGAGAGTAGGGAAGCTCCAGCAGCCTGGACATACAGTGAGAGTAGGGAAGCTCCAGCAGCCTGGAGATACAGTGAGAGTAGGGAAGCTCCAGCAGCCTGGAGATACAGTGAGAGTAGGGAAGCTCCAGCAGCCTGGAGATACAGTGAGAGTAGGGAAGCTCCAGCAGCCTGGAGATACAGTGAGAGTAGGGAAGCTCCAGCAGCCTGGAGATACAGTGAGAGTAGGGAAGCTCCAGCAGCCTGGAGATACAGTGAGAGTAGGGAAGCTCCAGCAGCCTGGAGATACAGAGAGAGTAGGGAAGCTCCAGCAGCCTGGAGATACAGTGAGAGTAGGGAAGCTCCAGCAGCCTGGAGATTCAGTGAGAGTAGGGAAGCTCCAGCAGCCTGGAGATACAGTGAGAGTAGGGAAGCTCCAGCAGCCTGGAGATACAGTGAGAGTAGGGAAGCTCCAGCAGCCTGGAGATACAGTGAGAGTAGGGAAGCTCCAGCAGCCTGGAGATACAGTGAGAGTAGGGAAGCTCCAGCAGCCTGGAGATACAGTGAGAGTAGGGAAGCTCCAGCAGCCTGGAGATACAGTGAGAGTAGGGAAGCTCCAGCAGCCTGGAGATACAGTGAGAGTAGGGAAGCTCCAGCAGCCTGGAGATACAGTGAGAGTAGGGAAGCTCCAGCAGCCTGGAGATACAGTGAGAGTAGGGAAGCTCCAGCAGCCTGGAGATACAGTGAGAGTAGGGAAGCTCCAGCAGCCTGGAGATACAGTGAGAGTAGGGAAGCTCCAGCAGCCTGGAGATACAGTGAGAGTAGGGCTCCAAGCTCAGTGAGAGTAGGGAAGCTCCAGCAGCCTGGAGATACAGTGAGAGTAGGGAAGCTCCAGCAGATACAGTGAGAGTAGGGAAGCTCCAGCAGCCTGGAGATACAGTGAGAGTAGGGAAGCTCCAGCAGCCTGGAGATACAGTGAGAGTAGGGAAGCTCCAGCAGCCTGGAGATACAGTGAGAGTAGGGAAGCTCCAGCAGCCTGGAGATACAGTGAGAGTAGGGAAGCTCCAGCAGCCTGGAGATACAGTGAGAGTAGGGAAGCTCCAGCAGCCTGGAGATACAGTGAGAGTAGGGAAGCTCCAGCAGCCTGGAGATACAGTGAGAGTAGGGAAGCTCCAGCAGCCTGGAGATACAGTGAGAGTAGGGAAGCTCCAGCAGCCTGGAGATACAGTGAGAGTAGGGAAGCTCCAGCAGCCTGGAGATACAGTGAGAGTAGGGAAGCTCCAGCAGCCTGGAGATACAGTGAGAGTAGGGAAGCTCCAGCAGCCTGGAGATACAGTGAGAGTAGGGAAGCTCCAGCAGCCTGGAGATACAGTGAGAGTAGGGAAGCTCCAGCAGCCTGGAGATACAGTGAGAGTAGGGAAGCTCCAGCAGCCTGGAGATACAGTGAGAGGAGGGAAGCTCCAGCAGCCTGGAGATACAGTGAGAGTAGGGAAGCTCCAGCAGCCTGGAGATACAGTGAGAGTAGGGAAGCTCCAGCCTGGAGCCTGCAGAGATACAGTGAGAGTAGGGAAGCTCCAGCAGCCTGGAGATACAGTGGGAGTAGGGAAGCTCCAGCAGCCTGGAGATACAGTGAGAGTAGGGAAGCTCCAGCAGCCTGGAGATACAGTGAGAGTAGGGAAGCTCCAGCAGCCTGGAGATACAGTGAGAGTAGGGAAGCTCCAGCAGCCTGGAGATACAGTGAGAGTAGGGAAGCTCCAGCAGCCTGGAGATACAGTGAGAGTAGGGAAGCTCCAGCAGCCTGGAGATACAGTGAGAGTAGGGAAGCTCCAGCAGCCTGGAGATACAGTGAGAGTAGGGAAGCTCCAGCAGCCTGGAGATACAGTGAGAGTAGGGAAGCTCCAGCAGCCTGGAGATACAGTGAGAGTAGGGAAGCTCCAGCAGCCTGGAGATACAGTGAGAGTAGGGAAGCTCCAGCAGCCTGGAGATACAGTGAGAGTAGGGAAGCTCCAGCAGCCTGGAGATACAGTGAGAGTAGGGAAGCTCCAGCAGCCTGGAGATACAGTGAGAGTAGGGAAGCTCCAGCAGCCTGGAGATACAGTGAGAGTAGGGAAGCTCCAGCAGCCTGGAGATACAGTGAGAGTAGGGAAGCTCCAGCAGCCTGGAGATACAGTGAGAGTAGGGAAGCTCCAGCAGCCTGGAGATACAGTGAGAGTCGGGAAGCTCCAGCAGCCTGGAGATACAGTGAGAGTAGGGAAGCTCCAGCAGCCTGGAGATTCAGTGAGAGTAGGGAAGCTCCAGCAGCCTGGAGATACAGTGAGAGTAGGGAAGCTCCAGCAGCCTGGAGATACAGTGAGAGTAGGGAAGCTCCAGCAGCCTGGAGATACAGTGAGAGTAGGGAAGCTCCAGCAGCCTGGAGATACAGTGAGAGTAGGGAAGCTCCAGCAGCCTGGAGATACAGTGAGAGTAGGGAAGCTCCAGCAGCCTGGAGATACAGTGAGAGTAGGGAAGCTCCAGCAGCCTGGAGATACAGTGAGAGTAGGGAAGCTCCAGCAGCCTGGAGATACAGTGAGAGTAGGGAAGCTCCAGCAGCCTGGAGATACAGTGAGAGTAGGGAAGCTCCAGCAGCCTGGAGATACAGTGAGAGTAGGGAAGCTCCAGCAGCCTGGAGATACAGTGAGAGTAGGGAAGCTCCAGCAGCCTGGAGATACAGTGAGAGTAGGGAAGCTCCAGCAGCCTGGAGATACAGTGAGAGTAGGGAAGCTCCAGCAGCCTGGAGATACAGTGAGAGTAGGGAAGCTCCAGCAGCCTGGAGATACAGTGAGAGTAGGGAAGCTCCAGCAGCCTGGAGATACAGTGAGAGTAGGGAAGCTCCAGCAGCCTGGAGATACAGTGAGAGTAGGGAAGCTCCAGCAGCCTGGAGATACAGTGAGAGTAGGGAAGCTCCAGCAGCCTGGAGATACAGTGAGAGTAGGGAAGCTCCAGCAGCCTGGAGATACAGTGAGAGTAGGGAAGCTCCAGCAGCCTGGAGATACAGTGAGAGTAGGGAAGCTCCAGCAGCCTGGAGATACAGTGAGAGTAGGGAAGCTCCAGCAGCCTGGAGATACAGTGAGAGTAGGGAAGCTCCAGCAGCCTGGAGATACAGGGAGAGTAGGGACGCTCCAGCAGCCTGGAGATACAGTGAGAGTAGGGAAGCTCCAGCAGCCTGGAGATACAGTGAGAGTAGGGAAGCTCCAGCAGCCTGGAGATACAGTGAGAGTAGGGAAGCTCCAGCAGCCTGGAGATACAGTGAGAGTAGGGAAGCTCCAGCAGCCTGGAGATACAGTGAGAGTAGGGAAGCTCCAGCAGCCTGGAGATACAGTGAGAGTAGGGAAGCTCCAGCAGCCTGGAGATACAGTGAGAGTAGGGAAGCTCCAGCAGCCTGGAGATACAGTGAGAGTAGGGAAGCTCCAGCAGCCTGGAGATACAGTGAGAGTAGGGAAGCTCCAGCAGCCTGGAGATACAGTGAGAGTAGGGAAGCTCCAGCAGCCTGGAGATACAGTGAGAGTAGGGAAGCTCCAGCAGCCTGGAGATACAGTGAGAGTAGGGAAGCTCCAGCAGCCTGGAGATACAGTGAGAGTAGGGAAGCTCCAGCAGCCTGGAGATACAGTGAGAGTAGGGAAGCTCCAGCAGCCTGGAGATACAGTGAGAGTAGGGAAGCTCCAGCAGCCTGGAGATACAGTGAGAGTAGGGAAGCTCCAGCAGCCTGGAGATACAGTGAGAGTAGGGAAGCTCCAGCAGCCTGGAGATACAGTGAGAGTAGGGAAGCTACAGCAGCCTGGAGATACAGTGAGAGTAGGGAAGCTCCAGCAGCCTGGAGATACAGTGAGAGTAGGGAAGCTCCAGCAGCCTGGAGATACAGTGAGAGTAGGGAAGCTCCAGCAGCCTGGAGATACAGTGAGAGTAGGGAAGCTCCAGCAGCCTGGAGATACAGTGAGAGTAGGGAAGCTCCAGAATACTGGAGATACAGTGAGAGTAGGGAAGCTCCAGCAGCCTGGAGATACAGTGAGAGTAGGGAAGCTCCAGCAGCCTGGAGATACAGTGAGAGTAGGGAAGCTCCAGCAGCCTGGAGATACAGTGAGAGTAGGAAAGCTCCAGCAGCCTGGACATACAGTGAGAGTAGGGAAGCTCCAGCAGCCTGGAGATACAGTGAGAGTAGGGAAGCTCCAGCAGCCTGGAGATACAGTGAGAGTAGGGAAGCTCCAGCAGCCTGGAGATACAGTGAGAGTAGGGAAGCTCCAGCAGCCTGGAGATACAGTGAGAGTAGGGAAGCTCCAGCAGCCTGGAGATACAGTGAGAGTAGGGAAGCTCCAGCAGCCTGGAGATACAGTGAGAGTAGGGAAGCTCCAGCAGCCTGGAGATACAGTGAGAGTAGGGAAGCTCCAGCAGCCTGGAGATACAGTGAGAGTAGGGAAGCTCCAGCAGCCTGGAGATACAGTGAGAGTAGGGAAGCTCCAGCAGCCTGGAGATACAGTGAGAGTAGGGAAGCTCCAGCAGCCTGGAGATACAGTGAGAGTAGGGAAGCTCCAGCAGCCTGGAGATACAGTGAGAGTAGGGAAGCTCCAGCAGCCTGGAGATACAGTGAGAGTAGGGAAGCTCCAGCAGCCTGGAGATACAGTGAGAGTAGGGAAGCTCCAGCAGCCTGGAGATACAGTGAGAGTAGGGAAGCTCCAGCAGCCTGGAGATACAGTGAGAGTAGGGAAGCTCCAGCAGCCTGGAGATACAGTGAGAGTAGGGAAGCTCCAGCAGCCTGGAGATACAGTGAGAGTAGGGAAGCTCCAGCAGCCTGGAGATACAGTGAGAGTAGGGAAGCTCCAGCAGCCTGGAGATACAGTGAGAGTAGGGAAGCTCCAGCAGCCTGGAGATGCAGTGAGAGTAGGGAAGCTCCAGCAGCCTGGAGATACAGTGAGAGTAGGGAAGCTCCAGCAGCCTGGAGATACAGTGAGAGTAGGGAAGCTCCAGCAGCCTGGAGATACAGTGAGAGTAGGGAAGCTCCAGCAGCCTGGAGATACAGTGAGAGTAGGGAAGCTCCAGCAGCCTGGAGATACAGTGAGAGTAGGGAAGCTCCAGCAGCCTGGAGATACAGTGAGAGTAGGGAAGCTCCAGCAGCCTGGAGATACAGTGAGAGTAGGGAAGCTCCAGCAGCCTGGAGATACAGTGAGAGTAGGGAAGCTCCAGCAGCCTGGAGATACAGTGAGAGTAGGAAAGCTCCAGCAGCCTGGAGATACAGTGAGAGTAGGGAAGCTCCAGCAGCCTGGAGATACAGTGAGAGTAGGGAAGCTCCAGCAGCCTGGAGATACAGTGAGAGTAGGGAAGCTCCAGCAGCCTGGAGATACAGTGAGAGTAGGGAAGCTCCAGCAGCCTGGAGATACAGTGAGAGTAGGGAAAGCTCCAGCAGCCTGGAGATACAGTGAGAGTAGGGAAGCTCCAGCAGCCTGGAGATACAGTGAGAGTAGGGAAGCTCCAGCAGCCTGGAGATACAGTGAGAGTAGGAAAGCTCCAGCAGCCTGGAGATACAGTGAGAGTAGGGAAGCTCCAGAAGCCTGGAGATACAGTGAGAGTAGGGAAGCTCCAGCAGCCTGGAGATACAGTGAGAGTAGGGAAGCTCCAGAAGCCTGGAGATACAGTGAGAGTAGGGAAGCTCCAGCAGCCTGGAGATACAGTGAGAGTAGGGAAGCTCCAGCAGCCTGGAGATACAGTGAGAATAGGGAAGCTCCAGAAGCCTGGAGATAGAGTGAGAGTAGGGAAGCTCCAGAAGCCTGGAGATAGAGTGAGAGTAGGGAAGCTCCAGAAGCCTGGAGATACAGTGAGAGTAGGGAAGCTCCAGAAGCCTGGAGATACAGTGAGAGTAGGGAAGCTCCAGAAGCCTGGAGATACAGTGAGAGTAGGGAAGCTCCAGCAGCCTGGAGATACAGTGAGAGTAGGGAAGCTCCAGCAGCCTGGAGATACAGTGAGAGTAGGGAAGCTCCAGAAGCCTGGAGATACAGTGAGAGTAGGGAAGCTCCAGCAGCCTGGAGATACAGTGAGAGTAGGGAAGCTCCAGCAGCCTGGAGATACAGTGAGAGTAGGGAAGCTCCAGCAGCCTGGAGATACAGTGAGAGTAGGGAAGCTCCAGCAGCCTGGAGATACAGTGAGAGTAGGGAAGCTCCAGCAGCCTGGAGATACAGTGAGAGTAGGGAAGCTCCAGCAGCCTGGAGATACAGTGAGAGTAGGGAAGCTCCAGCAGCCTGGAGATACAGTGAGAGTAGGGAAGCTCCAGCAGCCTGGAGATACAGTGAGAGTAGGGAAGCTCCAGCAGCCTGGAGATACAGTGAGAGTAGGGAAGCTCCAGCAGCCTGGAGATACAGTGAGAGTAGGGAAGCTCCAGCAGCCTGGAGATACAGTGAGAGTAGGGAAGCTCCAGCAGCCTGGAGATACAGTGAGAGTAGGGAAGCTCCAGCAGCCTGGAGATACAGTGAGAGTAGGGAAGCTCCAGCAGCCAGGAGATACAGTGAGAGTAGGGAAGCTCCAGCAGCCTGGAGATACAGTGAGAGTAGGGAAGCTCCAGCAGCCTGGAGATACAGTGAGAGTAGGGAAGCTCCAGCAGCCTGGAGATACAGTGAGAGTAGGGAAGCTCCAGCAGCCTGGAGATACAGTGAGAGTAGGGAAGCTCCAGCAGCCTGGAGATACAGTGAGAGTAGGGAAGCTCCAGCAGCCTGGAGATACAGTGAGAGTAGGGAAGCATCAGCAGCCTGGAGATACAGTGAGAGTAGGGAAGCTCCAGCAGCCTGGAGATACAGTGAGAGTAGGGAAGCTCCAGCAGCCTGGAGATACAGTGAGAGTAGGGAAGCTCCAGCAGCCCGGAGATACAGTGAGAGTAGGGAAGCTCCAGCAGCCTGGAGATACAGTGAGAGTAGGGAAGCTCCAGCAGCCTGGAGATACAGTGAGAGTAGGGAAGCTCCAGCAGCCCGGAGATACAGCGAGAGTAGGGAAGCTCCAGCAGCCTGGAGATACAGTGAGAGTAGGGAAGCTCCAGCAGCCTGGAGATACAGTGAGAGTAGGGAAGCTCCAGCAGCCTGGAGATACAGTGAGAGTAGGGAAGCTCCAGCAGCCTGGAGATACAGTGAGAGTAGGGAAGCTCCAGCAGCCTGGAGATACAGTGAGAGTAGGGAAGCTTCAGCAGCCTGGAGATACAGTGAGAGTAGGGAAGCTCCAGCAGCCTGGAGATACAGTGAGAGTAGGGAAGCTCCAGCAGCCTGGAGATACAGTGAGAGTAGGAAAGCTCCAGCAGCCTGGAGATACAGTGAGAGTAGGGAAGCTCCAGCAGCCTGGAGATACAGTGAGAGTAGGGAAGCTCCAGCAGCCTGGAGATACAGTGAGAGTAGGAAAGCTCCAGCAGCCTGGAGATACAGTGAGAGTAGGAAAGCTCCAGCAGCCTGGAGATACAGTGAGAGTAGGGAAGCTCCAGCAGCCTGGAGATACAGTGAGAGTAGGGAAGCTCCAGCAGCCTGGAGATACAGTGAGAGTAGGAAAGCTCCAGCAGCCTGGAGATACAGTGAGAGTAGTAAAGCTCCAGCAGCCTGGAGATACAGTGAGAGTAGGGAAGCTCCAGCAGCCTGGAGATACAGTGAGAGTAGGAAAGCTCCAGCAGCCTGGAGATACAGTGAGAGTAGGAAAGCTCCAGCAGCCTGGAGATACAGTGAGAGTAGGGAAGCTCCAGAAGCCTGGAGATACAGTGAGAGTAGGGAAGCTCCAGCAGCCTGGAGATACAGTGAGAGTAGGGAAGCTCCAGCAGCCTGGAGATACAGTGAGAGTAGGGAAGCTCCAGCAGCCTGGAGATACAGTGAGAGTAGGGAAGCTCCAGCAGCCTGGAGATACAGTGAGAGTAGGGAAGCTCCAGAAGCCTGGAGATACAGTGAGAGTAGGGAAGCTCCAGAAGCCTGGAGATACAGTGAGAGTAGGGAAGCTCCAGCAGCCTGGAGATACAGTGAGAGTAGGGAAGCTCCAGCAGCCTGGAGATACAGTGAGAAAGCCTGGAGATACAGTGAGAGTAGGGAAGCTCCAGAAGCCTGGAGATACAGTGAGAGTAGGGAAGCTCCAGCAGCCTGGAGATACAGTGAGAGTAGGGAAGCTCCAGCAGCCTGGAGATACAGTGAGAGTAGGGAAGCTCCAGCAGCCTGGAGATACAGTGAGAATAGGGAAGCTCCAGAAGCCTGGAGATAGAGTGAGAGTAGGGAAGCTCCAGAAGCCTGGAGATACAGTGAGAGTAGGGAAGCTCCAGAAGCCTGGAGATACAGTGAGAGTAGGGAAGCTCCAGAAGCCTGGAGATACAGTGAGAGTAGGGAAGCTCCAGAAGCCTGGAGATACAGTGAGAGTAGGGAAGCTCCAGCAGCCTGGAGATACAGTGAGAGTAGGGAAGCTCCAGCAGCCTGAAGATACAGTGAGAGTAGGGAAGCTCCAGAAGCCTGGAGATACAGTGAGAGTAGGGAAGCTCCAGCAGCCTGGAGATACAGTGAGAGTAGGGAAGCTCCAGCAGCCTGGACATACAGTGAGAGTAGGGAAGCTCCAGCAGCCTGGAGATACAGTGAGAGTAGGGAAGCTCCAGCAGCCTGGAAATACAGTGAGAGTAGGGAAGCTCCAGCAGCCTGGACATACAGTGAGAGTAGGGAAGCTCCAGCAGCCTGGAGATACAGTGAGAGTAGGGAAGCTCCAGCAGCCTGGAGATACAGTGAGAGTAGGGAAGCTCCAGCAGCCTGGAGATACAGTGAAAGTAGGGAAGCTCCAGCAGCCTGGAGATACAGTGAGAGTAGGGAAGCTTCAGCAGCCTGGAGATACAGTGAGAGTAGGGAAGCTCCAGCAGCCTGGAGATACAGTGAGAGTAGGGAAGCTCCAGCAGCCTGGAGATACAGTGAGAGTAGGGAAGCTCCAGCAGCCTGGAGATACAGTGAGAGTAGGGAAGCTCCAGCAGCCTGGAGATACAGTGAGAGTAGGGAAGCTCCAGCAGCCCGGAGATACAGTGAGAGTAGGGAAGCTCCAGCAGCCTGGAGATACAGTGAGAGTAGGGAAGCTCCAGCAGCCTGGAGATACAGTGAGAGTAGGGAAGCTCCAGCAGCCCGGAGATACAGTGAGAGTAGGGAAGCTCCAGCAGCCTGGAGATACAGTGAGAGTAGGGAAGCTCCAGCAGCCTGGAGATACAGTGAGAGTAGGGAAGCATCAGCAGCCTGGAGATACAGTGAGAGTAGGGAAGCTCCAGCAGCCTGGAGATACAGTGAGAGTAGGGAAGCTCCAGCAGCCTGGAGATACAGTGAGAGTAGGGAAGCTCCAGCAGCCCGGAGATACAGTGAGAGTAGGGAAGCTCCAGCAGCCTGGAGATACAGTGAGAGTAGGGAAGCTCCAGCAGCCTGGAGATACAGTGAGAGTAGGGAAGCTCCAGCAGCCCGGAGATACAGCGAGAGTAGGGAAGCTCCAGCAGCCTGGAGATACAGTGAGAGTAGGGAAGCTCCAGCAGCCTGGAGATACAGTGAGAGTAGGGAAGCTCCAGCAGCCTGGAGATACAGTGAGAGTAGGGAAGCTCCAGCAGCCTGGAGATACAGTGAGAGTAGGGAAGCTCCAGCAGCCTGGAGATACAGTGAGAGTAGGGAAGCTTCAGCAGCCTGGAGATACAGTGAGAGTAGGGAAGCTCCAGCAGCCTGGAGATACAGTGAGAGTAGGGAAGCTCCAGCAGCCTGGAGATACAGTGAGAGTAGGAAAGCTCCAGCAGCCTGGAGATACAGTGAGAGTAGGAAAGCTCCAGCAGCCTGGAGATACAGTGAGAGTAGGGAAGCTCCAGCAGCCTGGAGATACAGTGAGAGTAGGGAAGCTCCAGCAGCCTGGAGATACAGTGAGAGTAGGAAAGCTCCAGCAGCCTGGAGATACAGTGAGAGTAGGGAAGCTCCAGAAGCCTGGAGATACAGTGAGAGTAGGGAAGCTCCAGCAGCCTGGAGATAAAGCGAGAGTAGGAAAGCTCCAGCAGCCTGGAGATATAGTGAGAGTAGGGAAGCTCCAGCAGCCTGGAGATACAGTGAGAGTAGGGAAGCTCCAGCAGCCTGGAGATACAGTGAGAGTAGGGAAGCTCCAGAAGCCTGGAGATACAGTGAGAGTAGGGAAGCTCCAGAAGCCTGGAGATACAGTGAGAGTAGGGAAGCTCCAGCAGCCTGGAGATACAGTGAGAGTAGGGAAGCTCCAGAAGCCTGGAGATACAGTGAGAGTAGGGAAGCTCCAGAAGCCTGGAGATACAGTGAGAGTAGGGAAGCTCCAGCAGCCTGGAGATACAGTGAGAGTAGGGAAGCTCCAGCAGCCTGGAGATACAGTGAGAGTAGGGAAGCTCCAGAAGCCTGGAGATACAGTAGAGTAGGGAAGCTCCAGCAGCCTGGAGATACAGTGAGAGTAGGGAAGCTCCAGCAGCCTGGACATACAGTGAGAGTAGGGAAGCTCCAGCAGCCTGGAGATACAGTGAGAGTAGGGAAGCTCCAGCAGCCTGGAGATACAGTGAGAGTAGGGAAGCTCCAGCAGCCTGGAGATACAGTGAGAGTAGGGAAGCTCCAGCAGCCTGGAGATACAGTGAGAGTAGGGAAGCTCCAGCAGCCTGGAGATACAGTGAGAGTAGGGAAGCTCCAGCAGCCTGGAGATACAGTGAGAGTAGGGAAGCTCCAGCAGCCTGGAGATACAGTGAGAGTAGGGAAGCTCCAGCAGCCTGGAGATACAGTGAGAGTAGGGAAGCTCCAGCAGCCTGGAGATACAGTGAGAGTAGGGAAGCTCCAGCAGCCTGGAGATACAGTGAGAGTAGGGAAGCTCCAGCAGCCTGGAGATACAGTGAGAGTAGGGAAGCTCCAGCAGCCTGGAGATACAGTGAGAGTAGGGAAGCTCCAGCAGCCTGGAGATACAGTGAGAGTAGGGAAGCTCCAGCAGCCTGGAGATACAGTGAGAGTAGGGAAGCTCCAGCAGCCTGGAGATACAGTGAGAGTAGGGAAGCTCCAGCAGCCTGGAGATACAGTGAGAGTAGGGAAGCTCCAGCAGCCTGGAGATACAGTGAGAGTAGGGAAGCTCCAGCAGCCTGGAGATACAGTGAGAGTAGGGAAGCTCCAGCAGCCTGGAGATACAGTGAGAGTAGGGAAGCTCCAGCAGCCTGGAGATACAGTGAGAGTAGGGAAGCTCCAGCAGCCTGGAGATACAGTGAGAGTAGGGAAGCTCCAGCAGCCTGGAGATACAGTGAGAGTAGGGAAGCTCCAGCAGCCTGGAGATACAGTGAGAGTAGGGAAGCTCCAGCAGCCTGGAGATACAGTGAGAGTAGGGAAGCAGCAGCCTGGAGATACAGTGAGAGTAGGGAAGCTCCAGCAGCCTGGAGATACAGTGAGAGTAGGGAAGCTCCAACAGCCTGGAGATACAGTGAGAGTAGGGAAGCTCCAGCAGCCTGGAGATACAGTGAGAGTAGGGAAGTTCCAGCAGCCTGGAGATACAGTGAGAGTAGGGAAGCTCCAGCAGCCTGGAGATACAGTGAGAGTAGGGAAGCTCCAGCAGCCTGGAGATACAGTGAGAGTAGGGAAGCTCCAGCAGCCTGGAGATACAGTGAGAGTAGGGAAGCTCCAGCAGCCTGGAGATACAGTGAGAGTAGGGAAGCTCCAGCAGCCTGGAGATACAGTGAGAGTAGGGAAGCTCCAGCAGCCTGGAGATACAGTGAGAGTAGGGAAGCTCCAGCAGCCTGGAGATACAGTGAGAGTAGGGAAGCTCCAACAGTCTGGAGATACAGTGAGAGTAGGGAAGCTCCAACAGCCTGGAGATACAGTGAGAGTAGGGAAGCTCCAGCAGCCTGGAGATACAGTGAGAGTAGGAAAGCTCCAGCAGCCTGGAGATACAGTGAGAGTAGGGAAGCTCCAGCAGCCTGGAGATACAGTGAGAGTAGGGAAGCTCCAGCAGCCTGGAGATACAGTGAGAGTAGGGAAGCTCCAGCAGCCTGGAGATACAGTGAGAGTAGGGAAGCTCCAGCAGCCTGGAGATACAGTGAGAGTAGGGAAGCTCCAACAGATACAGTGAAAGTAGGGAAGCTGCAGCCTGGAGATACAGTGAGAGTAGGGAAGCTCCAGCAGCCTGGAGATACAGTGAGAGTAGGGAAGCTCCAGCAGCCTGGAGATACAGTGAGAGTAGGGAAGCTCCAGAAGCCTGGAGATACAGTGAGAGTAGGAAAGCTCCAGAAGCCTGGAGATACAGTGAGAGTAGGAAAGCTCCAGAAGCCTGGAGATACAGTGAGAGTAGGGAAGCTCCAGCAGCCTGGAGATACAGTGAGAGTAGGGAAGCTCCAGCAGCCTGGAGATACAGTGAGAGTAGGGAAGCTCGAGCAGTGAGAGTAGGGAAGCTCCGGCAGCCTGGAGATACAGTGAGAGTAGGGAAGCTCCAGCAGCCTGGAGATACAGTGAGAGTAGGGAAGCTCCAACAGCCTGGAGATACAGTGAGAGTAGGGAAGCTCCAACAGTCTGGAGATACAGTGAGAGTAGGGAAGCTCCAACAGTCTGGAGATACAGTGAGAGTAGGGAAGCTCCAACAGCCTGGAGATACAGTGAGAGTAGGGAAGCTCCAGCAGCCTGGAGATACAGTGAGAGTAGGGAAGCTCCAACAGCCTGGAGATACAGTGAGAGTAGGGAAGCTCCAACAGTCTGGAGATACAGTGAGAGTAGGGAAGCTCCAACAGTCTGGAGATACAGTGAGAGTAGGGAAGCTCCAACAGCCTGGAGATACAGTGAGAGTAGGAAAGCTCCAGCAGCCTGGAGATACAGTGAGAGTAGGGAAGTTCCAGCAGCCTGGAGATACAGTGAGAGTAGGGAAGCTCCAGCAGCCTGGAGATACAGTGAGAGTAGGGAAGCTCCAGCAGCCTGGAGATACAGTGAGAGTAGGGAAGCTCCAGCAGCCTGGAGATACAGTGAGAGTAGGGAAGCTCCAACAGCCTGGAGATACAGTGAGAGTAGGGAAGCTCCAACAGTCTGGAGATACAGTGAGAGTAGGGAAGCTCCAACAGTCTGGAGATACAGTGAGAGTAGGGAAGCTCCAACAGCCTGGAGATACAGTGAGAGTAGGGAATATTTTCCTTTAATCACTTGTAAAGACAACTGCTCATGAAGAAATCTCTCATTTAACTATTAGAAATAATTTATGACAAGTTATATACATTGATGGATCTAAGCAGAAATCTACAGGAAGAGTTACATCTTGTTGCCACCTTCTTATTTAAGAACGATAAGAACTTAGTTGAATTAGGCATAAGAGTTAACTGAGGCTCACTGCTGTATTAAGATACATGACTTATGAACCAGGGTACCCTGCTCTTTGTGGCATCTGTGGCTGAGTAGTCTACAGTGTCACTTGGGAAGCTATGCCACTTCCCACACGTGTGAATTGATATATATATATAGGATATATATATATATATATATATATATATATATATATATATATATATATATATATATATATATATATATATATAATATGTATGTATATATATTAGTGGTAGGCCAGTATGAGTTACTAAGCGGGGGAATAACTGATCCTTCACTCACTGAATGCTAAATAACAAGAACTGTGCTCTCACATCCTGAGTTCTTCCATGTGACGAGTCAAACCATATCATAAACAAAACTTCTTTCGTATTCACTGGCTGAACCTTAAAAGCTTCAATCAGCTTGACACTGGTCCGGGACCGAGCGAAACATCGTTATAATGTTTCTATCCAGAGTGCGGGCTACATTAGGTAACATTTGTCAGGAAACACGAGAAATGCTAAGCCAATGATCCTTTTTAAATCACTTATTCTCTCTAGGCTAGAATACTGATGTACATTAACATCCTCATTCAAGGCAGGTGAAATTGCAGAACTAGAGAATGTATAGAGAACCTTTACTGCACGTATAAGTTCCATCAAACACCTTAACTACTGGGAGCCTCTGGAAGCACTTGACTTGTACTCACTGGAGCGCAGGCGACAGAGATACATCATAATCTAAACCTGGAAGATTCTGGAGGGACTGGTCTCTCATGTACACACAGTAATCACTCCATACGAAAGCAAAAGACTTGGCAGGCGATGCAACATACCCCCAGTGAAAAGTAGGGGCGTCACTGGTACACTATGAGAAAACACAATGAGTGTCCGGGGCCCAAGACTGTTCAACAGCCTCCCACCAGCAATAAGGGGCATTACGGGAAGACCCCTGGTTGTCTTCAAGAGGGAGCTGGACAGATACCTAAAGACGGTGCCGGATCAGCCGGGTTGTGGTTCGTACGTTGGATTGTGTGCGGCCAGCAGTAACAGCCTCGTTGATCAGGCCCTGATCCACCGGGAGGCCTGGTCGTGGACCGGGCCGCGGGGGCGTTGATCCCCGGAATGCCCTCCAGGTAGGTAGGTAGACGCGGGTCATTGTCATGAGACGGACCTCGCAGCCGGAGCTCTGGGTCATCTGGCCGAGGTCTTCCGTGTTTTTGAATTGTTCCAGCCGCTGTATTGGGATTTTCTTTCGCTGATTTGATTTTCCCTTCTGATAATGAAGGTGTAGGTGTGAGGGCGGCGGCAGGAGCAAAGGCTACCCCGGCGGCGGCAGGAGCAGAGGCTATCCCGGCGGCGGCAGGAGCAGAGGCTATCACGGCGACGGCAGGAGCAGAGGCTATCCCGGCGGCGGCAGGAGCAGAGGCTACCCCGGCGACGGCAGGAGCAGAGGCTACCCCGGCGACGGCAGGAGCAGAGGCTATCCCGGCGACGGCAGGAGCAGAGGCTACCCCGGCGACGGCAGGAGCAGAGGCTATCCCGGCGACGGCAGGAGCAGAGGCTATCCCGGCGACGGCAGGAACAGAGGCTAACCCGGCGACGGCAGGAACAGAGGCTACCCCGGCGGCGGCAGGAACAGAGGCTACCCCGGCACACACAACGTTTCAGGGACACCAGAAAGGTCAATACAGTCCCACGTAAACACTCCCGTCGCATCTCTCCACAGATATTTATTCACGCTCATATTTATGTTTTAAGAACACTTGTTGAGAACTTTCCTGGAACCTTTCCGGGAGTCTTGTTAACGTAGGTTAATGTCTGGTTGAGAAGTAAGAATGATGAGGTGTAGGTGAGAAACGTGCCTCCTGTCTCACCCTGTGTGATCCAACCGTGTGTGACTGTGTGTGTGACTGTGTACTCACCTCACCTAGTTGTACTCACCTAGTTGAGGTTGCGGGGGTCGAGTCCGAGCTCCTGGCCCCGCCTCTTCACTGATCGCTACTAGGTCACTCTCCCTGAGCCGTGAGCTTTATCATACCTCTGCTTAAAGCTATGTATGGATCCTGCCTCCACTACATCGCTTCCCAAACTATTCCACTTACTGACTACTCTGTGGCTGAAGAAATACTTCCTAACATCCCTGTGATTCATCTGTGTCTTCAGCTTCCAACTGTGCCCCCTTGTTTCTGTGTCCAATCTCTGGAACATCCTGTCTTTGTCCACCTTGTCAATTCCTCTCAGTATTTTGTATGTCGTTATCATGTCCCCCCTATCTCTCCTGTCCTCCAGTGTCGTCAGGTTGATTTCCCTTAACCTCTCCTCGTAGGACATACCTCTTAGCTCTGGGACTAGTCTTGTTGCAAACCTTTGCACTTTCTCTAGTTTCTTCACGTGCTTGGCTAGGTGTGGGTTCCAAACTGGTGCCGCATACTCCAATATGGGCCTAACGTACACGGTGTACAGGGTCCTGAATGATTCCTTATTAAGATGTCGGAATGCTGTTCTGAAGTTTGCTAGGCGCCCATATGCTGCAGCAGTTATTTGGTTGATGTGCGCTTCAGGAGATGTGCCTGGTGTTATACTCACCCCAAGATCTTTTTCCTTGAGTGAGGTTTGTAGTCTCTGACCCCCTAGACTGTACTCCGTCTGCGGCCTTCTTTGCCCTTCCCCAATCTTCATGACTTTGCACTTGGTGGGATTGAACTCCAGGAGCCAATTGCTGGACCAGGTCTGCAGCCTGTCCAGATCCCTTTGTAGTTCTGCCTGGTCTTCGATCGAGTGAATTCTTCTCATCAACTTCACGTCATCTGCAAACAGGGACACCTCAGAGTCTATTCCTTCCGTCATGTCGTTCACAAATACCAGAAACAGCACTGGTCCTAGGACTGACCCCTGCGGGACCCCGCTGGTCACAGGTGCCCACTCTGACACCTCGCCACGTACCATGACTCGCTGCTGTCTTCCTGACAAGTATTCCCTGATCCATTGTAGTGCCTTCCCTGTTATCCCTGCTTGGTCCTCCAGTTTTTGCACCATCTCTTGTGTGGAACTGTGTCAAACGCCTTCTTGCAGTCCAAGAAAATGCAATCCACCCACCCCTCTCTCTCTTGTCTTACTGTGTGTGTGACTGTGTGTGTGTAGACACGCTTACCTTTTATGCTGTCTACTTGTTCCAGTGTAGTTGCACTGTTAGTCTATCTACCTGACTCAGTCTACTATCACTGCCATACTATCTACCTGACTCAGTGTACCATCACTACCATACTATCTACCTGACTCAGTGTACCATCACTACCATACTATCTACCTGACTCAGTCTACCATCACTGCCATACTATCTATCTGACTCAGTGTACCATCACTACCATACTATCTACCTGACTCAGTGTACCATCACTGCCATACTATCTACCTGACTCAGTGTACCATCACTGCCATACTATCTACCTGACTCAGTGTACCATCACTACCATACTATCTACCTGACTCAGTGTACCATCACTGCCATACTATCTACCTGACTCAGTGTACCATCACTGCCATACTATCTACCTGACTCAGTGTACCATCACTACCATACTATCTACCTGACTCAGTCTACCATCACTGCCATACTATCTACCTGACTCAGTGTACCATCACTACCATACTATGTACCTGACTCAGTCTACCATCTCTGCCATACTATCTACCTGACTCAGTGTACCATCACTACCATACTATCTACCTGACTCAGTCTACCATCGCTGCCATACTATCTACCTGACTCAGTCTACCATCACTGCCATACTATCTACCTGACTCAGTGTACCATCACTACCATTCTATCTACCTGACTCAGTGTACCATCACTGCTATACTATCTACCTGACTCAGTCTACCATCACTGCCATACTATCTACCTGACTCAGTCTACCATCACTGCTATACTAATTACCTGACTAAGTCTACCATCACTGCCATACTATCTACCTGACTCAGTGTACCATCACTACCATACTATCTACCTTACTCAGCCTACCATCACTGCTATACTATCTACCTGACTCAGTCTACCATCACTGCCATACTATCTACCTGACTCAGTCTACCATCACTGCTATACTAATTACCTGACTAAGTCTACCATCACTGCCATACTATCTACCTGACTCAGTGTACCATCACTACCATACTATCTACCTTACTCAGCCTACCATCACTACCATACTATCTACCTGACTCAGTCTACCATCACTACCATACTATCTACCTGACTCAGTGTACCATCACTACCATACTATCTACCTGTCTCAGCCTGCCATCACTACCATAATATCTACCTAACTCAATGTACCATCACTACCATACTATCTACCTGACTCAGTGTGCCATCACTACCATACTATCTACCTGACTCAGTGTACCATCATTGCCATACTATCTACTTGACTCAGTGCATCATCACTACCATACTATCTACCTGACTCAGCCTACCATCACTATCATACTATCTACCTGACTCAGCCTACCATCACTACCATACTATCTATCTGACTCAGTCTAAGATCACTGCCATACTATCTACCTGACTCAGTCTACCATCACTACCATACTATCTACCCGACTCAGCCTACCATCACTACCATACTATCTACCTGACTCAGCCTACCATCACTGCCATACTATCTACCTGACTCTGTCTACCATCACTACCATACTATCTACCTGACTCAGCCTACCATCACTATCATACTATCTACCTGACTCAGCCTACCATCACTACCATACTATCTATCTGACTCAGTCTAAGATCACTGCCATACTATCTACCTGACTCAGTCTACCATCACTACCATACTATCTACCTGACTCAGCCTACCATCACTACCATACTATATACCTGACTCAGTGTACCATCACTACCATACTATCTACCTTACTCAGCCTACCATCACTACCATACTATCTACCTGACTCAGTCTACCATCACTACCATGCTATCTACCTGAATCAGCCTACCATCACTACCATACTATCTACCTGACTCAGTGTACCATCACTACCATAATATCTACCTAACTCAGTGTACCATCACTACCATAATGTCTACCTGACTCAGTGTACCATCACTACCATACTATCGACCTGACTCAGTGTACCATCACTACCATACTATCTACCTGACTCAGTCTACCATCACTACCATACTATCTACCTGACTCAGCCTACCATCACTACCATACTATCTACCTGACTCAGTGTACCATCACTACCATACTATCTACCTGACTCAGTCTACCATCACTACCATACTATCTACCTGACTCAGTCTACCATCACTGCCATACTAATTACCTGACTCAGTCTACCATCACTACCGTACTATCTACCTGACTCAGCCTACCATCACTACCATACTATCTACCTGACTCAGTGTACCATCACTACCATACTATCTACCTGACTCAGTCTACCATCACTACCATACTATCTACCTGACTCAGTCTACCATCACTGCCATACTAATTACCTGACTCAGTCTATCATCACTGCCATACTTTTTGCCTGACTCAGTCTACCATCACTACCATACTATCTACCTGACTCAGCCTACCATCACTACCATACTATCTACCTGACTCAGTCTATCATCACTACCATACTATCTATCTGACTCAGTCTACCATCACTAACATATTATCTACCTGACTCAGTCTACCATCACTACCATATTATCTACCTGACTCAGTCTAACATCACTGCCATACTATTTGCCCGACTCAGTCTACCATCACTGCCATACTATCTACCTGACTCGGTGTACCATCACTACCATACTATCTACCTGACTCAGCCTACCATCACTACCATACTATCTACTTGACTCAGCCTACCATCACTTCCATACTATCTATCTGATTCAGTCTACCATCACTACCATACTGTCTATCTGACTCAGCCTACCATCACTTCCATACTATCTATCTGACTCAGTCTACCATCACTATTGGTCTCACAGTTAACCTCCACGTCTCACCTCTCTCCCATATTTATCCTTCACAATTGTTTAATTATCTTCTTCCTTATTCTCTATCACTTCCCTCGTCTTGCAATTGTCTTCCCCCTCTCCCCTTCCTTCCTACCCTCCCTGCTTCTCTCTCTCCCCTTCCTTCCTACCCTCCCTGCTTCTCTCTCCCCCCTTCCTTCCTACCCTCCCTGCTTCTCTCTCCCCTTCCTTCCTACCCTCCCTGCTTCTCTCTCCCCTTCCTTCCTACCCTCCCTGCTTCTCTCTCCCCTTCCTTCCTACCCTCCCTGCTTCTCTCTCCCCTTCCTTCCTACCCTCCCTGCTTCTCTATCCCCTTCCTACCCTCCCTGCTTCTCTCTCCCTTTCCTTCCTACTCTCCCTCTTTCTCTCTCTCCCTTCCCCCCTTCTGGCGACCTTCATATCACTTCCTCCTCCACTACATTCCAGCCCCCCTTCCCCCCTCAATGACCTTGACCTATGCCCCAACACAGTGTAAGTGTTGGAGCTTAAACACACCTGCGAGCGTGTGTGTGTGTGTGCGTGTGTGTTCTTACCTATTTGTACTCACCTATTTGTGGTTGCAGGGGTCGATTCATAGCTCCAGGCCCCGCCTCTTCGCTGATTGCTACTAGGTCCTCTCTCTCCCTGCCCCATGAGCTTTATCATACCTCGCCTTAAAACTATGTATGGTTCCCGCCTCCACTACGTCACTTTCTAAGCTATTCCACGGCCTGACTACTCTATGACTGAAGAAATACTTCCTAAAATCCCTTTGATTCATCTGAGTCTTCAACTTCCAATTGTGACCCCTTGTTTCTGTGTCCCTTCTTTGGAACATCCCGTCTTTGTCCACCTTGTCTATTCCGCGCAGTATTTTGAATGTCGTTATCATGTCTCCCCTGACCCTCCTGTCCTCCAGTGTCGTCAGGCCGATTTCCCTCAACCTTTCTTCGTAGGACAATCCCCGTAGCTATGGGACTAGTCTTGTTGCAAACCTTTGCACTTTCTCTAATTTCTTGACGTGCTTGACTAAGTGTGGATTCCAAACTGGTGCTGCATACTCCAGTATGGGCCTGACGTAAATGGTATACTGAGTCTTGAACGAATCCTTACTGAGGTATCGGAACACTATCCGTAGGTTTGCCAGGCGCCCGTACGCTGCAGCAGTTATCTGATTGATGTGCGCCTCTGGAGATATGCTCGGTGTTATACTCACCCCCAGATCGTTTTCCTTGAGTGAGGTTTGCAGTCTTTGGCCATCTAAACTATATTGTGTCTGCGATCTTCTTTGCCCCTCCCCAGTCTTCATGACTTTGCATTTGGCAGGGTTAAACTCAAGGAGCCAGTTGCTGGACCAGGCTTGTAGCCTGTCCAGGTCTCTTTGTAGTCCTGCCTGACCTTGCATACTATACACGTTAGTGATACAGGTCTGTAGTTTAGTGTGTGTGTGTGTGTGTGTGTGTGTGTGTGTGTGTGTGTGTGTGTGTGTGTGTGTGTGTGTGTGTGTGTGTGTGTGTGTGTGTGTGTGTGTGTGCGTGTGTGTGTTCTTACCTATTTGTTGTTACCTAATTGTGGTTGCAGGGGTCGATTCATAGCTCCTGGTCCCGCCTCTTCACTGGCCCCTACTAAGTCCACTCTGTTCCTGCTCCATGAGCTTTATCATACCTCCGCTACCTCACTCTCCAGACTATTCCACTTCCTGACAACTCTGTTTCTGAAGAAAAACTTCCTAACATCCCTGTGATTCATCTGAATCTTCAGCTTCCATTTGTGACCCCTTGTCCGTATCCACCTTGTCAATGCTTCTCAGTATTTTGTATGTCGTAATCATGTCCACCTTATCTCTCCTGTCCTCCAGTGTCGTCCGGTCCATTTCCTTTAGCCTCTCCTCGTAGGACATTCCCCTTAGCTTTGGGACTAGTCTTGTTGCAAACCTTTGCACTTTCTCTAATTTTTGATGTGCTTGACCAGGTTTGGGTTCCATACTGGTGTTACAAACTCTAACATGAGCCTGACGTACACGGTCTTGAACCATTTCTTGCTAAGATGTCGAAACGCTATTCTTAGGTTTGCCAGGCGCCCGTATGCTGCAGCAGTTATTTGGTTGATGTGCGTCCCAGGAGATGTTCTCGGTATTATACTCACCCCAAGATCCTTTCCTTGAGTGAGGTTTGAGTCTTCGTCCCCCTGTAGCCTGTACTCTGCCTGCGGTCTTCTTTGACCTTCCCCCAATCTTCATGAGTTTGTACTTGGTGAGGTTAAACTCCAGGAGCCAATTGCTGGACCAGGCTTGCAGCCTGTCCTGATCCCTTTGTAGTTCTGCCTGAGCCTCATCCACTTGAATTCTCCGCATTACCTTCACGTCATCTGCAAACAGGGACACCTCTGAATCTATTCCTTCCGTCATGTCATTCACATATACCAGAAACAGCACTGGCCCTAGGACTGACCCCTGTGGAACCCCGCTCGTCACAGGCGCCCACTCTGACACCTCATCACGTACGATCACTCGTTGTTTCCTTCCTGACAGGTATTCTCTGATCCATTGCAGCGCTTTTCCTGTTATTGTTATTCCTGCCTGCTCCTCTAGCTTTTGCACTAATGTCTTGTGTGAAACTGTGTCGAAAGCCTTTTTCAACTTGAGAAAATGCAGTCTACCCCCCCACCCTCTCCTGCCATGCTTCTGTCACCTTGTCGTAAAACTCAAGTAGGTTAGTGACACAAGATTGCCCCTCCCTGAAACCGTGCTGGTTATCGTGTATAAGCTAATTCCTCTCTAGGTACTCCTGATAAACTGCTCCATGACTTTGCATATTGTACATGTCAGTGACACTGGTCTGTATTAATGCTACCTGCCTGTCTCCATTCTTAAAGGCTGGGACTACATTTGCTGTCTTCCACACCTCAGGTAGTTGCCCTGTACTCACTTAATTGTGGTTTCAGGGGTCTAGACTCAGCTCCTGGCCCCGCCTCTTCACTGAGTGCTACTAGGTCCTCTCTCTCCCTGCTCCATGAGTTTTATCATACTTCGTCTTAAAGCTATGTATGGTTCCTGCCTCCACTACCTCACTTGCGAGGCTATTCCACTTCCTGACTGCTCTATGACTGAAGAAATACTTCCTAACATCTCTTTGACTCATCTGGGTCTTCAACTTCCAATTGTGACCCCTTGTTTCTGTGTCCCCTCTCTGGAACATCCTGTCTCTGTCTACCTTGTCTATTCCACGCAGTATTTTGTATGTTGTTATCATATCTCCTCTAACCCGTCTGTCCTCCAGTGTCGTCAGGCCGATTTAACTTAACCTTCCTTCGTAGGACATTCCCCTTAGCTCTGGAACTAACCTTGTCGCAAACCTTTGCACTCTCTCTAATTTCTTGACGTGCTTGATTAAGTGTGGGTTCCAAACAGGTGCTGCATACTCCAGTATGGGCTTGACGTACACGGTGTACAGTGTCTTGAACGATTCCTTACTAACGTATCGGAACGCTGTTCTCAGGTTTGCCAGGCGCCCATATGCTGCAGCAGTTATCTGGTTGATGTGTGCTTCCGGAGACGTGCTCGGTGTTATATTCACCTCAAGATCTTTCTCCTTGAGCGAGGTTTTCAGTCTTTGGCCACCTAGCCTATACTCCGTCTGCGGTCTTCTTTGCCCTTCCCCGATCTTCATGACTTTGCATTTGGCGGGGTTAAATTCAAGAAGTCAATTGCTGGACCAGGTGTCCAGTCTGTCCAGGTCTCTTTGAAGTTTGCCTGATCCTCATCTGATTTAATTCTCCTCATTAACTTCACATCATCTGCGAACAAGGACGCTTCTGAGTCTAACCCTTCCATCATGTCATTCACATATACCAGAAATAGCACTGGTCCTAGGACCGACCCCTGTGGGACCCCGCTCGTCACAGGTGCCCACTGTGATATCTCATCACGTACCATTACTTGTTATTGCCTCCCTGTCAGGTATTCTCTGATCAATTGCAGCGCCCTTCCTGTTATACGCGCCTGTGTGTGTGTACTCACCTAGTTGTGGTTGCAGGGGTCGAGTCCAAGTTCCTGGCCCAGCCTCTTCACTGGTCGCTACTAGGTCACTCTCCCTGAACCTTGATCTTTATCATACCTCTGCTTAAAACTATGTATGGATCCTGCCTCCACTACATCGCTTCCTAAACTATTCCACTTCCTGGCTACTCTGTGTGTGTGTTAACCTGATATAAGCAAAATTTGTAAAAGTCAGGATGGTGGCGCCTGAGAAATATTTAGTACGTTGAACGTACGACATTGTTGAGGGAGGTTGTGAGGACAAGTGTCTCACCATCACAGGACACTGGTCTCCACTCATCTCAGTGATCCATCTGCACACTTCTACAATACCGTCACCTCACACACCGCCCACAGTCTCCCTCTCTGTGTTCAGTAACTACGGTACCTTCAAGGTTTTCCTTTCAGCTCAGCTCGAGTTAATAATACATGTACTTGTGAGTTACCATCCCTCATCATGACCTAACACACACACACACACACACCGAGAACGAGTGGTGTTTAATCAATAACACTGCGACTAGCCGGGGGATCGAACCCGTGTTGTTTTAGCCCGCCTCATGGTAAGCGAAAATTCCACGACGCTCTAACCCACGGGACCATATAATCCTACAAGAATCACGCACCCAGCAGAGCTAGGTGTTGTATCGTGATCCGAGGACATATGATGGTGTGGGTGCCTCAGAGATAACGGGGAGTAGAATGAAATTATCTCTGAGGCACCCACACCATCATATATCCACGGATCACGATACAACGCCTAGCTCTGCTGGGTATGTGATTCTTGTAGGATTATATAGTCCCGTGGGTTAGAGCGTCGTGGAATTTTCGCTCACCATGAGCCGGGCTAAAACAACATGGGTTCGATCCCCCAGCTAGTCGCAGTGTTATTGATTAAATACCACTCGTTCTCGGTTACAACCCGACAGCTTGTTAGCTATCATCCTCAGTATAGCCAGCTTTGTTAGAGCTGGCTTAAAGCTGTTATTTAGTCTAATTATAATAGTCTTCATGTATCTATTATTTTTGTATTTTGCAAGCTGTTGTAGTGCTGGTTGCTGAGGTCATTACTGAGTCATCAGTGTGCACCTAGTCACTGAGTAATAATTTATATACACACGACTACACTCGCTTCTTACACTGGTGTTTATAATGTACATTTTAATTGTTGTTAACGAGTGGCGTGTATGTTGGCCGTGTGTTGGGTAGTGTGTGTAAGGACGGTTGTTGCTGATATGTGATTTCATTTAACAGAGATATTCAACTTGATTAGGGTGAAGAATTGAGACACTTATACAACACATGGGAATCTTTGTTGAAGAAACGTTTCGCCACACAGTGGCTTCATCAGTGCAATACAAAGTAGAAATTGGTAAGGAGAGGAGGAGTTTGAGGTAATCAGTTCCTGAACTTGGAATCGATGTGTTCAGTCCATCAGTCTTGTGAGTGATGGACTGATGAAGCCACTGTGTGGCGAAACGTTTCTTCAATAAATATTCCCAAATGTTGCATAAGTGTCTCAATTCTTCAACTTGTCGGTTTTGAAAACCATTCATCACATTGATTAGGGCGACAGTATTTGCGTTTAGTTAATTAGTGTACAGACTTACACACGATCGGGTTTGTTGTTAGTAATGCCTAGTATGTCGTGTATTATTACGTCATTTGAAAGGAATTCGAGTTTCTCAGTTGTTTGTTATACTAGACCATTCCCCAGGTTGCCACTCACAGTGGTCGAACAACAAGGTGTTACGTTTTTACAGAAGGTAAACAGGGACAGTTGATGTAAGGAGACTGACCTGTATGAGTGAACCTGTCAGAGCAGGTCCACACATATAGGTCTTGTCCTACACTATCCTGCAATGTCCTACACTATCCTAATTGTATTGCACGCACCGCTGAGAAAGCTGATTAGTGCAGATCCTGCCGATCGGCGAAGGATCTAGTTAGCATTATGTAAAAGAAGGTTACTTCCTGCAGTTTAAGGTGTTCACAACACATCAATGTTCACTCCCACTATTACAAAAAAGTAATTTTTAAATGAAGATGGTAAGATTTACTCCTTTTGTAATAAAGAGTTCGGGATACATAAATACACACATTAATATAAATTAATCTTTAATATATAAAAATCAACTATCTTTGGTCTAGAGGTATTTGAACTATGATATAATAATATGTACATGTTACTATAATAAATTATAATCAGCATTTTACTAAAATATAATTAATAACCCTACACAGGGTACAACTCTTGACACTACTGTCACTATATATATATATCTCTATGCTAAAACAATAAATTATAAATAACATTTTTATAATAATAAATTACAATCAACTGCCTCTCACGACACGAAGTCAGTCACACGACACTGTTCAGTGTACACTACAACCAGGCCATCTTCAGTGTCCCACGACACCCTTTTCATCTCAGTGTTCCACTACGGTCCTGTGCATATCTCAGTGTTCCACTCCATCGTACGTCCCTCAGTGTCACACTACGGTCCTGGCCCAGTTCAGTGTAACACTCCAACCTTTTCTTCATGTAATGTCCCACTAAACAGCATCTGACGACTCCGGCCCACAGTTGATCAACGTAGACGGCGAGTCCACAGACATCACCGGTAGTCCAGTAAATCCTCTCCAAAGGCGGTTGACACACCGCTAGCCGAACACCATGCTGCAAGCTCACTGAATGCGGCCGTCAAGTAACTGAGGCCAACAGACTCAGTGAGCTGCGGTGAGCGGTTCTTCTAACGCCAGTAGATAGGTACGATTCGGTGGTCAGGTACCTACTGCATAGACGTGTACCCTGAGGAGTTCAGGTACTTAATGTTGAAGCCAGTAGACGTGTACCCTTCGGTGGTCAGGTACCTACTGCTTAGGTGTGTACAGCGAGGCGCTCAGGTACATAATATTTCTAAAGCCAGTAGACGTGTACCCTTCGGTGGTCAGGTACCTACTGCTTAGGTGTGTACAGCGAGGCGCTCTGGTACATACTGTTACTAAAGCCAGTAGACGTGTACCCTTCGGTGGTCAGGTACCTACTGCTTAGGTGTGTACAGCGAGGCGCTCTGGTACATACTGTTACTAAAGCCAGTAGACGTGTACCCTTCGGTGGTCAGGTACCTACTGCTTAGGTGTGTACCGTGAGGCACTCAGGCTCTTACTGCTCTAAGGCCGGCTCAGCAGCCCCCACATTGGGTTTGATGACGCACCCAGTGGTACTGCCGGCCGGCAGGTTAACTATTTAACCGCTAGTTTGGCAGGGGCCGCAACACCCACTAACACTAATATTACCTGGAGTATATCTGGAGTTTCAGGGGTCAGTGCCCCCGAGGCCCGGTCTGTGACCAGGCCTCATGGTGGACCATTAATTTGTGAGGATGACATCACATTAATGATGAAAAAATGATTTTGGTCTTGTCTGTGGTAATTACGAGACCACATTCATTGCTGCTACTCGTAAACGTGTTCAGACGTGTTTCATTCCAGTTTGCTTAAAGGAAGGTGATACGAATCCTGGATGATTTAATGTAAGTTCCAGGTAAGTTGGTTTAGTAAGTTTAAACCCTATCAACTGCGTCATCCATGTGGGAAGGCAATTCAAGAATACTTTAATACCTAAAATAGGGATGAAAGTAAGCTCTCACAGTATACACACAGCGAGGTATACACCAAGTGGTATATACAAAGAGGTATACACCTACAGGTATACACATAGAGGTATACACCTACAGGTATACACAGAGAGGTATACACCTACAGGTATACACAGAGAGGTATACACATAGAGGTATACGCCTACAGGTATACACAGAGAGGTATACACCTACAGGTATACACAGAGAGGTATACACCTACAGGTATACACATAGAGGTATACACCTACAGGTATACACAGAGAGGCATACACCTACAGGTATATTCATAGAGGTATACACCTAAAGGTATGCACAGGGAGGTATACACCTACAGGTATACACAGAGAGGTATACACCTACAGGTATACACAGAGAGGTATACACTTGAAGGTACACACAGAGAGGTATACACCTACAGGTATACACAGAGAGGTATACACCTACAGGTATACACAGAGAGGTATACACCTACAGGTATACACATAGAGGTATACACCTACAGGTATACACAGAGAGGTATACACCTACAGGTATACACAGAGAGGTATACACCTACAGGTATACACAGAGAGGTATACACCTACAGGTATACACAGAGAGGTATACACCTACAGGTATACACATAGAGGTATACACCTACAGGTATACACCTACAGGTATACACAGAGAGGTATACACCTACAGGTATACACATAGAGGTATACACCTACAGGTATACACACAGAGGTATACACCTACAGGTATACACAGAGAGGTATACACCTACAGATATACACAGAGAGGTATACACCTACAGGTATACACATAGAGGTATACACCTACAGGTATGCACATAGAGGTATACACCTACAGGTATACACATAGAGGTATACACCTACAGGTATACACAGAGAGGTATACACCTACAGGTATACACAGAGAGGTATACACCTACAGGTATACACAGAGAGGTATACACCTACAGGTATACACAGAGAGGTATACACCTACAGGTATACACAGAGAGGTATACACCTACAGGTATACACAGAGAGGTATACACCTACAGGTATACACAGAGAGGTATACACCTACAGGTATACACAGAGAGGTATACACTTACAGGTATACACAGAGATGTATACACCTACAGGTATACACAGAGAGGTATACACCTACAGGTATACACAGAGAGGTATACACCTACAGGTATACACAGAGAGGTATACACAGAGAGGTATACACATACAGGTATACACAGAGAGGTATACACCTACAGGCATACACAGAGAGGTATACACCTACAGGTATACACAGAGGTATACACCTACAGGTATACACAAAGAGGTACACATCTACAGGTATCCACAGAGAGGTATACACCTACAGGTATACACATAGAGGTATACACCTACAGGTATACACAGAGAGGTATACACCTACAGGTATACACAGAGAGGTATACACCTACAGGTATACACAGAGAGGTATACACCTACAGGTATACACAGAGAGGTATACACCTACAGGTATACACAGAGAGGTATACACCTACAGGTATACACAGAGAGGTATACACCTACAGGTATACACAGAGAGGTATACACCTACAGGTATACACAGAGAGGTATACACCTACAGGTATACACAGAGTGGTATACACCTACAGGTATACACATAGAGGTATACACCTACAGGTATACACCTACAGGTATACACAGAGAGGTATACACCTACAGGTATACACAGAGAGGTATACACCTACAGGTATACACATAGAGGTATACACCTACAGGTATGCATATAGAGGTATATACCTACAGGTATACACAGAGAGGTATACACCTACAGGTATACACAGAGAGGTATACACCTACAGGTATACACAGAGAGGTATACACCTACAGGGATACACAGAGAGGTATACACCTACAGGTATACACAGAGAGGTATACACCTACAGGTATACACAGAGAGGTATACACTTACAGGTATACACAGAGATGTATACACCTACAGGTATACACAGAGAGGTATACACCTACAGGTATACACAGAGAGGTATACACCTACAGGTATACACAGAGAGGTATACACCTACAGGTATACACAGAGAGGTATACATCTACAGGTATACACAGAGAGGTATACACAGATAGGTATACACATACAGGTATACACAGAGAGGTATACACCTACAGGCATACACAGAGAGGTATACACCTACAGGTATACACAGAGGTATACACCTACAGGTATACACAAAGAGGTATACATCTACAGGTATCCACAGAGAGGTATACACCTACAGGTATACACATAGAGGTATACACCTATATCATGTGGGAGTTCGATACGTGGATTAGGGAAGAAATACTCACGTAGGCTGTTATTACTTATAATTGCTGTTATGTGGAGGGAGCCCGCAGCCGTTACCTATCTCCTTGGTTACACTCGTTATACTGACTAGCCGGCTGGCCAGTACCCCGTAGTGGGTCTTTTGAAATAGTGTCAGCTCAGCACAATATGAAAGACCGTGACTCAAGACGGTTGGTCGTTGAGTCAATGGACAGGTTACTGGTAACTGGTTACTACTACTGAGACTGGTAACTGGTTACTACTACTGAGAGCTCGGCGACGCTAACGTATGTCGTCCCGACATACAACTAATACAAACTAGAGATGGCAGGTATACGGCTTGGGCTGATTCTATACAATGTCAAAGTACACAACATGAAACATTATAGATACATAAGTAGAACATTGGAATGAAAGCTTACGTAACTGAAACTGTAATGCAATACAAGGTATACTATAGTACAACTTAAAACTCAACAAATGAACAACGAACTCAACGTTGAGATTACAAGTGATAAAAACAAAAATTTCGATCGATCGATCTGTATTCGTGTGATCTACGGATTCTGAGGAAGGAATATATATACAAAGAAAGAGTGTTTAACAGAAAGGCAGATTCGGTGCACGCAAATCTAGACTGTTAACTCTCAGAATGCGGAGAGAACATGAACACAAAAAAAAATTCTTGAATACTGATAAGTTGATACTGTAATTATTCATCTATACAGGTTATTTACATTTAACCCCAACTCTGCTAGGGTAAGATTGGCATATGCAGAATGGGTGTCATCTCTGGGAGGATCAAATTCTGTAGCATTGGCTAACTCATGCTGTATTTGAGGCAAATCTGAATTGGAAGTTACAAATGATACTTGAGGATTTCTCAATACCTGTCGTGTACGTAGGGAATTTTTTTTTTTTATATTTTTATTTAAAACAACACAATACATTAAATAAATAAAAGAACACATTATCAGTTCTTACTCAAAATTATAAATCCCATTGTCATATACATTACATCCAATGTAACTATGTTAAGTAAGATTACACAAGATAACATAACAATATTCATCATTATTATTATAACCAAGGAAACCCCAAACCTACAATCTGCATTATTTTTTCCACTTTGTTATTTATATATTATTAATCCACATAACCTTCAAACCCTCCTTTACAATACTCATCATTGCCAGTGCCGACACAGCTGACACTTCTACCCCCCCCCCCGTATGTACAGTCCCCATTCTAAATAACATACATTAATTTCCCTAATGAATGGCCATTGAAAACAATTTCTACTAAAATAAACCAACCCAGCAGACTTCCAAACAAAAACAGTCAGGGTCATTATAAGACATGTAGGAACGAGTCCTGCAGTCATATATGTATACATATACGCATGCATATACACATACGTGTATGTGCACTTATTCATAAGAACCAACTAAATCATACATAGAAATAAATCGCTAAATGACTTGTCTGCAAATAAACTAAATATTACAATTTATGATAGAACTATACCAAAGACATTGGTTCCCCCAAACACCCTACTCATACACAAAGTTAATGTTACTGATTAACACAATATATAATAGGACCTTCCATACAAAATAAGGGGATATATAAACCCCATCAAATACTTATATATTTTCGTACATAGTGCATAATGTACATATTCAATACAATAATAAAAAAAAGAGGTGTATGACAAGGCTAAATCTATCTTCAGATTAAAAATATATAAGACATAACCTCACATTTTACATATAAATATAAACCTCCTATATAAAATGATTCTTATAACAATAAGGGAAAAAAACCGAAAATCACATAACTTTTGACTCTGTGATTTTACAAAAATTCATAAGGTCTACATACTCCTACAATAAACTTTACCCACATCAACCACCGTGCAAACCAATCAACCATACCTCACCAGGCTTCCAATCACACCAAGAGGGCGCACCACTGAAGAGACCAACCCCTTGCCTCTCACCCCTTACTCAAACGGAGTAAACGTTCAACAGTAAGTCCACGATATCCCTCCGGAAAACTAATTACCCACCTTCCCCCATATAATTGTTTGTTCCTACATGCTGTCCTATAAAAACTCGCCGCCAGCGCTTTTATCCTAATGTTCCCCTCCACCTCCCTCATCCCCCAAGAAACATACAAGTAATCAACTATTACATATCTGATAGCCCTTCCCACCTCTTTGGGTACCCCTTCCATATCTAACATTAAAGCCCTAAGGGGTGATATCTTTCCCCCCCCCAATAAAAAGAAAACCCTCTTCAACCACAATCTTACCACCTCCAATGCAGAACAGAAATATACTACATGAAAAGCCGTTTCAACTTCCCCACAAAAAGCGCATGACGCCTCTTTCACAAAACCCATTCGTCTTAGCACCTCTTTCGATGCTAACGTCCCCATAAGAAATCTATATACTAATTCCCTCGCTCTTGCCGGTATTCTTAATTTACTAAATTCCACCCATATCACTCTCCAATCATATGTGGGATACACTGCCATCCCTTGCATTAATTCCTGACGACGGCCCACACCCACTAACCGTTTTACCTTGAGTTTTTTAACATTGCATACCTTTAACATAAACCGCAACATGTCTTCACACTCCACTAAGTCCCTGCCACCCCACCATTTGCGGATATCCCCCATCACCTCCCCCACCCGAAGACCCCTTTCCCCCGCTGCCCGAATATACCTCTGCTTCACATATAGCGCCTTCACCCTAGACCCTAATGCAATCAATCCCAGTCCTCCCTGCCTTACCGCAGTCATTACTACATCTTTGCCCAACCACGCCCTTCCATAGCCCCACACATACCTTAAGACCCTTCTTTGCATTTCCATAATATCCTGACTTCTTAATGGGTAAATTTCCGCCACTCCCCACACCTTACTATAAATCAGCGTATTTACCACCACAACCCTTTGATGCAAGGTTACATCCCCGGCCCTTAAACCCCTCAGCCTACTCAAAGCTCTGTCCATTACCATTTCTGAATTAACCCTCCTGCTCTCCTGTGCATCTGCCAAAAACAAAATCCCACAAATCTTTAGCCTATCTACAGTTATCCAACCAAACTCCTCCCCCAAGGTCCCTCCTACCCAAGCGCCTACCTCCAACAACCGTGATTTCTGCTTATTAACTCTCATCCCAGTAGCATTCCCAAAAATCTCAATTACCCTTCCCACTTTTCTTAAATCTTCAATCTCATTAAGTAAAACAGTTGTATCATCTACATAACCAACAATATTCCCACAATATCCTCCACTCTCCCCCAACCTTCCCATCCCACCATCAACCAGAACATAGAAAGGGTTCTGCATACATGCAAATAGTATTTGGGAGAGTGGACACCCCTGCCTTAAACCCCTTCCCATGCTTACTGAACTACCCAACCTCCCATTTACCTGTACTCTCATTGATGCATTCTCATACAAAGTCCTCACCCATCCAACCACCCTCCCTCCAAAACCCATTCTCACCATACTCTCAATCAAAAATTCCCTATCCACATAATCATAAGCTTTCTCCCAATCCAGACCTAGAATACCTCCCTTATTACTACCCTCAAGGAAATCCCGAATACGACCATGACCTACCCGCATACTCCTCCCCGGGATACCAAACTGTCCCCCATGTATCACCGACCCCATGACCTTCTTCAGTCTATTACCCAAAATTTTCGCAAAAACCTTGTAATCAGCGCACATCAAAGATATTGCACGGTAAGCACTCAACTCTCTACCCCCCCCCTTCTTTGGCACCAAAACTATGACACCCGTACTTTGCGATATGCCCAACTTCCCACTAGTTAACATATGGTCCAATAGCCTAACAAAACACTGCCTAATACACCCCCAATGTGCTCTATAAAAATCATTTGGTATACCGTCTATCCCTGGTGTTTTCCCGGTACTCATCCCGAAAACTGCCTCTTCCACCTCAACCTCACTTATACCAACCTCCAACCCCACTCTATCCTGCTCACTTAAAACGCTATGGAACCCCCCTTCAAAAAAACCCTCCCAGGAACCCCCCTCCCTCCAACTCCATTTCTCTCTAAACCAACTATCAGCATAGAGACTCATACTTTCCGTATTGGATAGGACTCGACCCACTGGATACCCTCCCACCCCAGGGCTTGTCTCCAATTGTAGAATGGTGGTTACACTCTGTCGGTCCCGAAATTTACGTAAAACATACCCAGACGGCTTATCACCCCACAAAACATCCTCTAACCCCGCCCTAACCCTAATTGCATCAAACCTATCATTGTGTAATTCAGCTATTCTACTCCTCAGTCTGTCCATATCATCCCTCCTACCTCCTCCCCCAACATAACAATCTTGCAACTGTCCCTCCAGATAATTTTGCAACCCAAAACACCACCTCGCCTCCTCTCATCCCCTAGCCTTAAAAAAATTCGCTATTCCAGGTTTTGCCTGCATTTCCCACCAATCTAACAGATCTATCTCCCTGTTCCTAGCCTCCCAAAAAGGCAACCACCAATCACTGAAAAAAGGCCCCTCCCCCTCCTCCTTAAGAAGCCTTACATTTAATTTCCAGTACCCAGAATAAATACGCACCACTCCATCCCACATCAAATCTGCTATTACCGCTCTGTGATCAGAAAACCCCACATCGAAGGTTTGCACCCTCACAACATCTATACCCTGCTTAATATAAATTCTGTCTAATCGCGCTTCATATCCCCTACGGACGAACGTGTGCTCAACTAGGTAACCCCCCCTCCCCACCACATCAACAACCCCAATATCTCGCAATACATCCCTCAGCACACTCAGCACACAACCCGCCCCTCTCGGTTCGACATCACCACTCCTAATCACACAATTCCAATCACCTCCTATTACTGTTATAGCAGGCAAACCTCTCAAGTGATACAGCAATACCTCTCTGACAAAATCTACTTTTACCCTGATATTACTAGTTGCTGGCATGTAAACTCCCACGAAACTAACTCGACTCTCACCCCAGACGCCATCCACCCTCACGATCCTCCCACCCCCCCCCTCTTCCCAACCGATGACACGCAAGGGGCTGGTCTCCTTTACCGCAACTGCTACCCCACCTTTCAATTGCAAACCACTGGTTACATACATCCGATATCCTTTCACCCTCAACACACTACCAGCCCTGTGATTATGCTCTTGCAAAAAGCATATGTCAACATCAAACCGCCTTAAAAACCACTCCAACCAAACTTTCTTGACCTCAGTCTTAAGTCCATTAACATTAAGCGTGACACATCTGAAAATTACAGAAGGGGCGGCTTTCCCCTATGCCTCTGGGATTTACCCACTGCACTTTTCATATTACGTGTTCCTTTGCCACTCGAGTTTTCCTGTGCAATCACTTCCCCCCTCCCTTTCCCAATTTGCAACTCAGGCACACCTCTACCACTATGTGTCCTCGGCTCCACAACCGCTGCCCATGACTTCTTCCCCGGCCTCTGCCCTGGGGTAATGACCTCATCTATCTCTGATGCCGCAGTTCGTTTCCTAGAACTCACACTTACACACATATCACCCTCAGACAATTCCTCCTGGTGTACCTCCACGGCCACCACATGCTCCCGCCCAATCTTACTCAAGTCTTCCTCAACAATTTGTTGTCCCTCCAAAGTTCCAGCTTCACATGAACTGAGGACACCTTTTGCACAGGGTTCCTCCTCATCCAAAAAATCCTTGATCACATCTGCCAATAACCCATCCTGGGTTGAAGCTTCCTGGACGAAAGTCTCCTCAGATGTCACCTTCAACTCCCCCGACGCCCCTGGGAGAGTGACACATGTCTCCGCCGCCGCCACCTCCCGGTCGACCTCTTCGCTCCAGAGGTCATTCCTCCGGCCTCCCGAGGCATCAGAGCCAGGCACCAAATTACACGACTGTTGAATCACAATTGGAGTGTCGATAATTCGAGAAGCCCGCCTCCTAGGACACTGGGCTGCCATGTGCTCATAAGAGCTACATAGACGACATGTTTTCCTTTGCCCAGCATAGTACACATAAACCTGTGTTCTACAACCGATCATCGTAACATAGGATGGTATAGGCCTTGTTAAGGTCATTTTAAGGGTGTAAGAACCTTCCGGCATTCCTTCATATGGACCATCCCTCCACACCCCCATTGTTGCAGAATGCACTGTCCCATAACTTCGAAAATACTCCTGCAGGCCATAAGCCGTAGCCTCGAAGGGTACATTCCGTACCTTCACCCATGTGAAGTACTTAGAGACGTCATGTAACACAACATCCATCGTTGAATTCACACTCATGCGTTGTTCCTGGTAATGCTCGACAATTCTTGTGTAGTAATCGACTCGTAGAAATTTCACAAAGATTCTTGTTAAACCATTAAGGGCGACGCCATACAATTCCTCGTTGGGAATACCATATGTATCCCTGATGATGTTAGGGAGAAGGACGTTCATCGTATCTCCACTTAACGTACCACGAACCAGCTCTATGCAGATAGTATTCACTCTCCGTACTGTATGTTCCGCCATGTTGATATCCCAATGAGCAGCGCACGTCCTCACTACTCAATGGTTGTTGCTGAACTAAGGTAGCTCGCCTGAAGACAGCAGAGGGGTGCCGAGACAACCTCACTCCACCGTGGTCAGGCAGCGATTCTAACGACATTCAGGTTGATCGTCTGACTGAGTATCAGAGGAAGAGAGTACCGGATCAGGAGGATTGTCAGAGTCTGTCACATTAGTCTGGGTTGGAACATCATTATCATCACATACTAACTTCATATGATCCAAATGCGATTCTTTATACTGACCAGTACTAATCTCTCTAACCTTATACTTATTACCAGTGATATGTTCAACTACTCGATAAGGACCAACAAACTTTTGATCAAGCTTTGGCATTGCAGACGTTTTATTAAAATTAGTCAGCATAACTCTCGAACCTACTTTGATTTTGGATGGCTTTGATCGAGTGTTTGCGACTCTTGTGAATTCAGCTGTTGATTTATGAAGTGTTTCACGGATTCTTCTAAAAACACTTTGAGCTAAACTGGTACGAGTTGCTATGAAATCATCAGGGTTGTAATTTGGTTTCGGATTAGAATACAACAACTCATAAGGCAAACGTTTATCTACACCATACAATGCATAATGTGGAGTGTCACCTATAGAAACATTGTAAGCAGAATTTATAGCACACTGCACATCAGGTATAACTTCATCCCAAGTTTCACTGTTGGGATTGATAGTGGCTCTCAAGACATCAAGTACTTTCTTATTGGTTCGTTCCGCTAACCCATTGCTGGCAGGATGATGAGGAACAATGGTGGATTTAGAGATCTTGTACAAAGTACACAAATTTTCAAGAATTTCATTACAGAATTCACCTCCATTATCTGTTACTAGGGACTTAGGGGTGGTATGCCTGCAGATAATGCGTTCTTTAAACGCTTTAGCTACTGTCTCGGCAGTCTTATCTGCAATAGGAACTAACTCGCAATATCTGGTGAAATGGTCTACCATAACACACAGATGTTTGTTACCTTGGAGGGAACATCGGAAATTAGTTAACAAATCTAGCGCAACTCTTTCCCAAGGTTCGCTAGTAGTTGGATACACTTGGATTGGATTAGGACCATTAGCATTGCCTTTATGTTGCATGCAGACACTACATTTCCTAACATACTCAGAAATATCAGTTGCCATACGAGGCCAAAAGTATTTCAATCTGGCTTGTTTTACTGAACGATCCATACCAGGGTGTGCAACACCTGGTACATCGTGAACTAGCTGTAAGGCTACATTCACTAGTGACTGTGGAATTACTAACTGGTATACTCTTCTGCTAGGAGTACCCAACTCGGCTGTTCGATACAGTAATTCTTGGTTCATGACAAAGTCACTGATGGGTGCTGGAGGCTTCACATTCAGAATAAGATCTTCCTGGAGCAGGAATCGAATCACACCAGACCACATGGGATCTGTTCGTTGAGCATTCTTTACATCTTCAGCACTAAATGGAGGGTCTGCAGTTACTATACTAACATGTCGCGATAAGGCATCTGCGACTACATTTGACTTGCCAGGTAAATGCTCAAAGGTGGGATTGAACTCTTGGATAGTCAAGGTCCATCTAGCTAACCTTCCAGTAGGTTGTTTGTTCTGGAATAAGGGTATCAGTGGAGCATGATCTGTCAAGACATGAACAGAGTACTGATAAATAATGTCTCGGAAGTGCTTTAAAGACCATACTATTGCTAAAGCTTCTTGCTCAGTTACTGTATAATTACGTTCAGCCTTTGTAAGGACTCGGCTAGCAAATGCAACTGCGTTGTACTTGCCATCGGTCTTCTGAGCTAGTACGGCACCTATGCCAATTGAACTAGCATCAGTTGTCAGATAGAAAGGCTTAGAAAAATCTGGAAATTTCAAAATTGGAGCAGATGTTAGCTTTTCTTTTAGAGTTTGGAATGCTCTTTCTTGACGGAAGGTCCAAACAAAAGGAGCATCTTTCTTAAGCAACTCAGTTAGAGGAGCAGCTATGGAAGAAAAATTGGCAATGAAAGATCTATAAAAACCTGCTAAGCCCACAAAGGATCTTACGGCATCAGCAGTTTTGGGAGTTGGAAAATTTAGTACTGCAGTTACTTTACTTTGGTCAGTCGTAACCCCTCTAGGAGTGACTACGTGACCAAGAAACTTAATTTCTGATCTGAAAAATTGACATTTTGACAGTTTGATCTTTAAATTGGCTTCTTCAAGCTTACCAAGTACTACATCAAGTCTTTTCAAGTGTGTATCCACGTCTTTAGACATGATGATTACGTCATCTAAGTACACCATAAGTGCATTACCTATGAGACCTCTAAAGATATTAGTCATGAGCCTTGAGAACGTGATAGGGGAAGATCGTAATCCAAATGCCATACGGAGGAAGTGATAATGACCTGTAGGAGTGGAGAATGCAGTTAGTTCTTGGCTGTCCTCGTGAAGAGGGACTTGCCAAAACCCTTGTAACAAATCTAGGGTTGAAAAGACTTTGTTATCTCCGATATTACGTAAAAGATCACCCAGTACAGGGAGTGGAAAGCGATCTGGAATGGTTTTTGCGTTTAACTTCCTAAAGTCAATTACTGGACGCCAAGTACCATCCTTCTTAGGTACTAGTATCAAGGGTGCATTCCAAGGTGAATTGCTAGGTGCAATAACTCCATCATCAAGCATTTGATTGATCAATTCTTCTGCGACAGCAACTTGTGAATGAGGCATTCTGTACGCAGGTATGTAGATAGGTCTAGTACCAGGTTCAAGTGGAATACGATGGGACAATAAGTTCGTTATACCCATCTTCTCACCTGGTAAAGCAATGGCTTTACGACGTTTGTTCAACAGAGTCAACAAACGCTTGACTTCATCTGGGAAGTCAGTGGGAGCTAAGTCTTTCTCCTCAACTGGTGGAACAGATTGATCCAGTGAGGTGGATGAGGTCTCCCCGGCAGAAATAGCACCGACCCACTGGTCAGGTGACAACTCATCCTCTACCTGAACAGGGTAAGGATAGTGAACAAGGTCAACAAGATTGGTATTTGCTCTAAGGCGAACACTGTGACCAGAAGTGTTGGCCAGGTAGAAATGGATCTTACTATCTCGTACAACATGTAAGGATGGTTCAACAAATAGACCTTTTACTTTGCAGGAATCACTGTCAACTAGGACGTTATCACCATCTGGAACACTAGGAACAACTACAGACACTCTAGTGAGAGCACTAGCCGCAACAGAAACGTCTTTCTGCAGACGGCATGTGACATCAACAAGAGATGGCATTACTAGTTGCAAGTAATTGTTTTCCGACAAGGCGTCCCCTGTGGAGAAACTACTACTCGAACTAGCAGGCATTGCAGGGATAGGTTGAGCACTCAAGGCAATCTGAGCGTCCTCGGACACTTGAGGCATCGGACTATCCTGCAATTCTGAAGGTATAGGTGGAACACTGATGGGAGTGACAGAATTACCAGTGCCTGACCGCTTGGGTACGCTACTGGAGAATGCATTAGCTTGTAAGGACTTAATCCGTACATCATACTCTGCAGCAGTATAACAGATTTCGGATCCAAGCTGGTAACCCCAGAATGGAACGATCAAGTCGTCAATTTGTGCATGCCATCGATAAGGGTCGAGCACAATGCGTAAGTCTCGCATGGAAGCAAATCCCAGTAGAAGGTCACCAGGGAAAGTAATCTGGTCGACAACAAAGAAGGAAACAGTGAAGTCTCTACCTTGGATAGAAAAGGTTAGGGAAGTCCGACCTCGGACACGCAGGTGAGAACCAGATACTCCACTAAGGGAGGACACAGGAGTCGGTTCTACGAGAAGGACATGTCGTAACTTCTTATCCTTAAACAAACTAGACCTAATAATATTGATTTGCGCACCAGAGTCCATGAACAATTGAACGGGCGCATTATAAACAGATGCTTGCACTATAGGGCCTATGGTTGCATTGGAAGTTATGTGCAAACAAAAAGGTGGATTTTCATCAGAAAAGACTTGTTCTACTCCATCCCCAAAATCATCTATGTCAGAAACATGTGAAGCAACATCATCAGCAGGGTTGTCATTCTCGAGACTGCTTAAGGCTTCAAAGGAATTGTGAACGGGGATGGTGTACTCATTATCACCTACTGTCACCATGAGACGGTTTGACTGGGGCGCTCGAATTCCCCCGAATTGGAAGAACGAGCCTGGTTCTGGTTAGTTTGAGAAGTGAATGAATGAGCCTGGTTCTGGTTATTTTGAAAACCACTAGATCTGTTTCCTCGACGGGTTCTGCGGTTGGAACGACCACGGAAAGATCTAGAGTACTGAAGGTTATAGAGAGCATTACACTCAGATGTGTCATGTCCATGTATTCTATGATAAGTACAGTAGGGAAGATCTGAGTACTCATCATCAGTACGACGTCTCTGAGGGTAACTATCAGGACAATTAATTGCAATATGTCCACGGAAACCACAGTTATAACAATTCCGCCGACTATGGTTACTGAATGTACTATGAATACTACGAGGTGTATAACGACTCTGTACACTGGTTCTTGGTGATCTCTGAGATGGTTGACGACTACGATTTGTCTCTGTGGCGCAAACAAGAGGTGGTGCAGACTGAGGCATATGTGTGACATTACTTTTAATACAAGGGAAAGTACCCTGGGGGCACAAGGAACGTACATGATTTAAGGCTGTAAGAGGTTCCATCGTTACAGTTGGAGGATGAGCCTCATAAGCACACACAGAAGCAGGTGGCATTAGTTCTTTAATTGCTCCAAAAGCTGCTATTTTAGCAATTGATTCTGTAAATGGTTTAGCCTCTTCAGGGAGAAAAGATGATGATTGGACAGCATTGATAAATGATGATAAAAGTTTGTCTAATCTAACAGCAAATGCACTCAACGATTCAGTACTCATGGGTGTAGCATTCACTAGTTCCCTAAGAACAACATATGGGTCAGCTGTTTTTACTGGGACAAGGAAAGAACGAATCAGTTCCTCATATTGTGACCACCTAGTAAGATTCCTGAAGTCTCGCATATCAAGGAGATCAACAACGTGAACAGCAGCAGGAGATCGATAAAGAGCTTCTTTAGCAATTCTGATAAGGCTTTCCTCTGAAGGAGGACCTTTACCTAGGGCACTAGCACGAGAACGAATGGCTGCAAACCATGCTTCAAGACTATGTACATGGCCATTGAATAAAGGTAACGCATCAAGGGAATCACGAGTATAACTATAATATCTCGGTGTCTGAGTCGGTCTGTCAGTCGGTAAGGAACTGTGAGGACTGATGACAGGGCCAGCAGTAGTAGCCTGAGAGGTCTGAGTGTCGACATTCACTAAAGTATCACTTGACGGTATGTGAGACATAATGGCAAAGTAACACGAGAACAAATAAAGCAAAAATAATGAACAATAAAAATGATATAAAATTCTAGAATTGAAATGAAAAGATATACAACTAATTCTGCAGAATAATGTCTAAATACACTGCAAGAGGAAGGAAAACTCAATTTAAAGGACTATTGACCAAGAAAAAAAAAAATTACATTGAAATATACAAGTAAAAATATTACTGGAGACTGAATTAAATTCAAAATGAGCTGTCTTTACTCTTGCTAATAAAAAAATTAATTAATTAAATTTTAAATCAATGTGAAAGTGTAAAATAAAATTATTAAATTGTTAACTGGGAAATTTAAGTATTTTCTAAGAATGCATAGACAAAATTAAAATATAATATATAAAAATATCAATAAAAGAAAATAATTCACTGCAGAACAAGTGCAACAAAATAAGGTGTAGAAACAATCACTGCAGTAATAAAGTGTCACTGGGAAAACTCAGGTAAAATAATGAATTAAAATTATGAAGATCAAAAAAAAAATTAACTGATTGAACACTTTAACTCTTAATTGTAAATTAGACAAAACAATTTACTCAACCAGAGTAAGGAAAACACTTTACGTTAAAAGTAATTGAAATTGCATCAAGAGTGAATTTGTTCAAGAAATTACAAAAATATGAAAAAATTAAAACACAGGTACAAAACAGGTAATATAACACTTACAGTGACGGAGCACACTTCATTAAAATATATTCTTACAACAAAATCCTGCTGTGGATACAACAAAATCTTGCTGTGACTGATACGACAAAAATTTGCTGGCAAAAATAATGGTACACAGTCTGCGAAAAAATTAGAGGAATGAGACACTGCTGGCATACGAAAAAAAAAAGACACACATAGAAATAAATGGATAATTTAGTATACTGGGGTGAATATCACTGCATGAAATACAGTGATAATTACTGGAGAATACAACGCTGAAAGAATACAATAAAAAATGAATCACTTCACACAGGGTGACTGACTGGTACACTACACAATAATACTTACTAGAGACAGGAGTAACATAAAGAAAAACACAGAATAAAATAATATAAGATAAGTGAAAACACTGAAAAATATTCTAAAAATACTGAGTCAAAGAAAATACGGCGTTTACACTGAAAACACAAGGTTTAGAGTACACAAACAATTTACTATAAATGTCTCACACACGCAAATGTCTTTAAATGCAAGAAAAATGTCTCAAGAAAATTATCACTGAAGTCGGGAATAGTAGACGGGCGGTGAGTACTGGTGATGGGGCGAAGATATTGTCCTGTGGGCGGGCGGTGTTTCCTCTTCCACTCACACTGTTGTCGTGAAGAAATGTGCGTTCTAGACGAACTCACATAACTGGCTTTATCGGTGGCACCAGCTACAATCTCTTGACCAATTATGTGAGCCAAAACAGTACTAGGACCCGGTACAAGGGTGCAAACAACCACAGGTAGATGAGTGGATGGTTGGTGGTGGTGGGAGAGAGTGGTGGGTGTGACTCTCGCTGGGGTACTGCCGCGCACCCCGGGTGGTGGGAGAGAGTGGTGGGGGGGGGACGCTGGGGGTCTGCCGCGCACCCCACTCACCCACGAAGGTGGCTTGAAAACCCACTCTATGCCACAGGAATGGTGAAAACCACTCTTAGCATCCAACAGGGAGCACAAAGCGATATAAACAATACTTCAGAGGAACTTAGCTTACTTCTTACTGCGTGGCTTACTTCTCTCTCGCAGCTGGGTTAGAAGCTGGGTTGGCTGACTGGCTTACCCCACGAGAATGGCTGACTGGAAGACGTGTAACGATGCACAAAGCACGGAGGAGCAGTTGGATGACAGGAGACACCTACAGGTATACACATAGAGGTATACACCTACAGGTATACACAGAGAGGTATACACCTACAGGTATAGACAGAGAGGTATACACCTACAGGTATAGACAGAGAGGTATACACCTACAGGTATAGACAGAGAGGTATACACCTACAGGTATACACAGAGAGGTATACACCTACAGGTATACACAGAGAGGTATACACCTACAGGTATACACAGAGAGGTATACACCTACAGGTATACACAGAGAGGTATACTACTACAGGTATACACAGAGAGGTATACACATAGAGGTATACACAGAGAGGTATACACCTACAGGTATACACAGAGAGGTATACACCTACAGGTATACACAGAGAGGTATACACCTACAGGTATACACAGAGAGGTATACACCTACAGGTATACACAGAGAGGTATACACCTACAGGTATACACAGAGAGGTATACACCTACAGGTATACACAGAGAGGTATACACCTACAGGTATACACAGAGAGGTATACTACTACAGGTATACACAGAGAGGTATACACATAGAGGTATACACAGAGAGGTATACACCTACAGGTATACACAGAGAGGTATACACCTACAGGTATACACAGAGAGGTATACACCTACAGGTATACACAGAGAGGTATACACCTACAGGTATACACAGAGAGGTATACACCTACAGGTATACACAGAGAGGTATACACCTACAGGTATACACAGAGAGGTATACACCTACAGGTATACACAGAGAGGTATACACATAGAGGTATACACAGAGAGGTATACACAGAGAGGTATACACCTACAGGTATACACAGAGAGGTATACTACTACAGGTATACACAGAGAGGTATACACATAGAGGTATACACAGAGAGGTATACACCTACAGGTATACACAGAGAGGTATACACCTACAGGTATACACAGAGAGGTATACACCTACAGGTATACACAGAGAGGTATACACCTACAGGTATACACAGAGAGGTATACACCTACAGGTATACACAGAGAGGTATACACCTACAGGTATACACAGAGAGGTATACACCTACAGGTATACATAGAGAGGTATACACCTACAGGTATACACAGAGAGGTATACACCTACAGGTATACACAGAGAGGTATACACCTACAGGTATACACAGAGAGGTATACTACTACAGGTATACACAGAGAGGTATACTACTACAGGTATACACAGAGAGGTATACTACTACAGGTATACACAGAGAGGTATACTACTACAGGTATACACAGAGAGGTATACACCTACAGGTATACACAGAGAGGTATACTACTACAGGTATACACAGAGAGGTATACTACTACAGGTATACACAGAGAGGTATACTACTACAGGTATACACAGAGAGGTATACTACTACAGGTATACACAGAGAGGTATACTACTACAGGTATACACAGAGAGGTATACACCTACAGGTATACACAGAGAGGTATACTACTACAGGTATACACAGAGAGGTATACACCTACAGGTATACACAGAGAGGTATACACCTACAGGTATACACCTACAGGTATACACCTACAGGTATACACAGAGAGGTATACTACTACAGGTATACACAGAGAGGTATACTACTACAGGTATACACAGAGAGGTATACACCTACAGGTATACACCTACAGGTATACACCTACAGGTATACACCTACAGGTATACACCTACAGGTATACACCTACAGGTATACACAGAGAGGTATACACCTACAGGTATACACAGAGAGGTATACTACTACAGGTATACACAGAGAGGTATACTACTACAGGTATACACAGAGAGGTATACACCTACAGGTATACACAGAGAGGTATACTACTACAGGTATACACAGAGAGGTATACTACTACAGGTATACACAGAGAGGTATACACCTACAGGTATACACAGAGAGGTATACTACTACAGGTATACACAGAGAGGTATACTACTACAGGTATACACAGAGAGGTATACACCTACAGGTATACACAGAGAGGTATACTACTACAGGTATACACAGAGAGGTATACTACTACAGGTATACACAGAGAGGTATACTACTACAGGTATACACCTACAGGTATACACAGAGAGGTATACACCTACAGGTATACACCTACAGGTATACACCTACAGGTATACACAGAGACTAAAGTCAATAATCATTTTCCGTAAGAAAAAGTCGGGAAATAATTTGTTGTTAAGAAATTTGGGCCACAACTACGACATGTATAATGACTGTGATCATTGTAGCCACAACCACGACATGTATAATGACTGTGATCATTGTAGCCACAACCACGACATGTATAATGACTGTGATCATTGTAGCCACAACCACGACATGTATAATGACTGTGATCATTGTAGCCACAACCACGACATGTATAATGACTGTGATCATTGTAGCCACAACCACGACATGTATAATGACTGTGATCATTGTAGCCACAACCACGACATGTATAATGACTGTGATCATTGTAGCCACAACCACGACATGTATAATGACTGTGATCATTGTAGCCACAACCACGACATGTATAATGACTGTGATCATTGTAGCCACAACCACGACATGTATAATGACTGTGATCATTGTAGCCACAACCACGACATGTATAATGACTGTGATCATTGTAGCCACAACCACGACATGTATAATGACTGTGATCATTGTAGCCACAACCACGACATGTATAATGACTGTGATCATTGTAGCCACAACCACGACATGTATAATGACTGTGATCATTGTAGCCACAACCACGACATGTATAATGATTGTGATCATTGTAGCCACAACCACGATATGTATAATGATTGTGATCATTGTAGCCACAACCACGATATGTATAATGATTGTGATCATTGTAGCCACAACCACGACATGTATAATGATTGTGATGATTGTAGCCACAACCACGACATGTATAATGATTGTGATCATTGTAGCCACAACCACGACATGTATAATGATTGTGATCATTGTAGCCACAACCACGACATGTATAATGATTGTGATCATTGTAGCCACAACCACGACATGTATAATGATTGTGATCATTGTAGCCACAACCACGACATGTATAATGATTGTGATCATTGTAGCCACAACCACGACATGTATAATGATTGTGATCATTGTAGCCACAACCACGACATGTATAATGATTGTGATCATTGTAGCCACAACCACGACATGTATAATGATTGTGATCATTGTAGCCACAACCACGACATGTATAATGATTGTGATCATTGTAGCCACAACCACGACATGTATAATGATTGTGATCATTGTAGCCACAACCACGACATGTATAATGATTGTGATCATTGTAGCCACAACCACGACATGTATAATGATTGTGATCATTGTAGCCACAACCACGACATGTATAATGACTGTGATCATTGTAGCCACAACCACGACATGTATAATGACTGTGATCATTGTAGCCACAACCACGACATGTATAATGACTGTGATCATTGTAGCCACAACCACGACATGTATAATGACTGTGATCATTGTAGCCACAACCACGACATGTATAATGACTGTGATCATTGTAGCCACAACCACGACATGTATAATGACTGTGATCATTGTAGCCACAACCACGACATGTATAATGACTGTGATCATTGTAGCCACAACCACGACATGTATAATGACTGTGATCATTGTAGCCACAACCACGACATGTATAATGATTGTGATCATTGTAGCCACAACCACGACATGTATAATGATTGTGATCATTGTAGCCACAACCACGACATGTATAATGATTGTGATCATTGTAGCCACAACCACGACATGTATAATGATTGTGATCATTGTAGCCACAACCACGACATGTATAATGACTGTGATCATTGTAGCCACAACCACGACATGTATAATGACTGTGATCATTGTAGCCACAACCACGACATGTATAATGATTGTGATCATTGTAGCCACAACCACGACATGTATAATGATTGTGATCATTGTAGCCACAACCACGACATGTATAATGACTGTGATCATTGTAGCCACAACCACGACATGTATAATGACTGTGATCATTGTAGCCACAACCACGACATGTATAATGATTGTGATCATTGTAGCCACAACCACGACATGTATAATGACTGTGATCATTGTAGCCACAACCACGACATGTATAATGACTGTGATCATTGTAGCCACAACCACGACATGTATAATGACTGTGATCATTGTAGCCACAACCACGACATGTATAATGATTGTGATCATTGTAGCCACAACCACGACATGTATAATGACTTGTGATCATTGTAGCCACAACCACGACATGTATACTGACTGTGATCATTGTAGCCACAACCACGACATGTATAATGATTGTGATCATTGTAGCCACAACCACGACATGTATAATGATTGTGATCATTGTAGCCACAACCACGACATGTATAATGATTGTGATCATTGTAGCCACAACCACGACATGTATAATGATTGTGATCATTGTAGCCACAACCACGACATGTATAATGATTGTGATCATTGTAGCCACAACCACGACATGTATAATGATTGTGATCATTGTAGCCACAACCACGACATGTATAATGACTGTGATCATTGTAGCCACAACCACGACATGTATAATGACTTGTGACAACCACGACATGTATAATGACTGTGATCATTGTAGCCACAACCACGACATGTATAATGACTGTGATCATTGTAGCCACAACCACGACATGTATAATGATTGTGATCATTGTAGCCACAACCACGACATGTATAATGACTGTGATCATTGTAGCCACAACCACGACATGTATAATGACTGTGATCATTGTAGCCACAACCACGACATGTATAATGATTGTGATCATTGTAGCCACAACCACGACATGTATAATGACTGTGATCATTGTAGCCACAACCACGACATGTATAATGATTGTGATCATTGTAGCCACAACCACGACATGTATAATGACTGTGATCATTGTAGCCACAACCACGACATGTATAATGATTGTGATCATTGTAGCCACAACCACGACATGTATAATGATTGTGATCATTGTAGCCACAACCACGACATGTATAATGATTGTGATCATTGTAGCCACAACCACGACATGTATAATGATTGTGATCATTGTAGCCACAACCACGACATGTATAATGATTGTGATCATTGTAGCCACAACCACGACATGTATAATGATTGTGATCATTGTAGCCACAACCACGACATGTATAATGATTGTGATCATTGTAGCCACAACCACGACATGTATAATGATTGTGATCATTGTAGCCACAACCACGACATGTATAATGATTGTGATCATTGTAGCCACAACCACGACATGTATAATGATTGTGATCATTGTAGCCACAACCACGACATGTATAATGATTGTGATCATTGTAGCCACAACCACGACATGTATAATGATTGTGATCATTGTAGCCACAACCACGACATGTATAATGATTGTGATCATTGTAGCCACAACCACGACATGTATAATGATTGTGATCATTGTAGCCACAACCACGACATGTATAATGATTGTGATCATTGTAGCCACAACCACGACATGTATAATGATTGTGATCATTGTAGCCACAACCACGACATGTATAATGATTGTGATCATTGTAGCCACAACCACGACATGTATAATGATTGTGATCATTGTAGCCACAACCACGACATGTATAATGACTGTGATCATTGTAGCCACAACCACGACATGTATAATGACTGTGATCATTGTAGCCACAACCACGACATGTATAATGACTGTGATCATTGTAGCCACAACCACGACATGTATAATGACTGTGATCATTGTAGCCACAACCACGACATGTATAATGACTGTGATCATTGTAGCCACAACCACGACATGTATAATGACTGTGATCATTGTAGCCACAACCACGACATGTATAATGACTGTGATCATTGTAGCCACAACCACGACATGTATAATGATTGTGATCATTGTAGCCACAACCACGACATGTATAATGATTGTGATCATTGTAGCCACAACCACGACATGTATAATGATTGTGATCATTGTAGCCACAACCACGACATGTATAATGATTGTGATCATTGTAGCCACAACCACGACATGTATAATGACTGTGATCATTGTAGCCACAACCACGACATGTATAATGATTGTGATCATTGTAGCCACAACCACGACATGTATAATGACTGTGATCATTGTAGCCACAACCACGACATGTATAATGATTGTGATCATTGTAGCCACAACCACGACATGTATAATGATTGTGATCATTGTAGCCACAACCACGACATGTATAATGACTGTGATCATTGTAGCCACAACCACGACATGTATAATGACTGTGATCATTGTAGCCACAACTACGACATGTATAATGATTGTGATCATTGTAGCCACAACCACGACATGTATAATGACTGTGATCATTGTAGCCACAACCACGACATGTATAATGACTGTGATCATTGTAGCCACAACCACGACATGTATAATGACTGTGATCATTGTAGCCACAACCACGACATGTATAATGACTGTGATCATTGTAGCCACAACCACGACATGTATAATGACTGTGATCATTGTAGCCACAACCACGACATGTATAATGACTGTGATCATTGTAGCCACAACCACGACATGTATAATGACTGTGATCATTGTAGCCACAACCACGACATGTATAATGATTGTGATCATTGTAGCCACAACCACGACATGTATAATGATTGTGATCATTGTAGCCACAACCACGACATGTATAATGATTGTGATCATTGTAGCCACAACCACGACATGTATAATGATTGTGATCATTGTAGCCACAACCACGACATGTATAATGACTGTGATCATTGTAGCCACAACCACGACATGTATAATGATTGTGATCATTGTAGCCACAACCACGACATGTATAATGATTGTGATCATTGTAGCCACAACCACGACATGTATAATGACTGTGATCATTGTAGCCACAACCACGACATGTATAATGATTGTGATCATTGTAGCCACAACCACGACATGTATAATGATTGTGATCATTGTAGCCACAACCACGACATGTATAATGACTGTGATCATTGTAGCCACAACCACGACATGTATAATGACTGTGATCATTGTAGCCACAACCACGACATGTATAATGACTGTGATCATTGTAGCCACAACCACGACATGTATAATGACTGTGATCATTGTAGCCACAACCACGACATGTATAATGATTGTGATCATTGTAGCCACAACCACGACATGTATAATGATTGTGATCATTGTAGCCACAACCACGACATGTATAATGACTGTGATCATTGTAGCCACAACCACGACATGTATAATGATTGTGATCATTGTAGCCACAACCACGACATGTATAATGACTGTGATCATTGTAGCCACAACCACGACATGTATAATGATTGTGATCATTGTAGCCACAACCACGACATGTATAATGATTGTGATCATTGTAGCCACAACCACGACATGTATAATGACTGTGATCATTGTAGCCACAACCACGACATGTATAATGATTGTGATCATTGTAGCCACAACCACGACATGTATAATGACTGTGATCATTGTAGCCACAACCACGACATGTATAATGATTGTGATCATTGTAGCCACAACCACGACATGTATAATGATTGTGATCATTGTAGCCACAACCACGACATGTATAATGACTGTGATCATTGTAGCCACAACCACGACATGTATAATGATTGTGATCATTGTAGCCACAACCACGACATGTATAATGATTGTGATCATTGTAGCCACAACCACGACATGTATAATGACTGTGATCATTGTAGCCACAACCACGACATGTATAATGATTGTGATCATTGTAGCCACAACCACGACATGTATAATGACTGTGATCATTGTAGCCACAACCACGACATGTATAATGACTTGTGATCATTGTAGCCACAACTACGACATGTATAATGATTGTGATCATTGTAGCCACAACCACGACATGTATAATGACTGTGATCATTGTAGCCACAACCACGACATGTATAATGATTGTGATCATTGTAGCCACAACCACGACATGTATAATGACTGTGATCATTGTAGCCACAACCACGACATGTATAATGATTGTGATCATTGTAGCCACAACCACGACATGTATAATGATTGTGATCATTGTAGCCACAACCACGACATGTATAATGACTGTGATCATTGTAGCCACAACCACGACATGTATAATGACTGTGATCATTGTAGCCACAACCACGACATGTATAATGATTGTGATCATTGTAGCCACAACCACGACATGTATAATGACTGTGATCATTGTAGCCACAACCACGACATGTATAATGATTGTGATCATTGTAGCCACAACCACGACATGTATAATGACTGTGATCATTGTAGCCACAACCACGACATGTATAATGATTGTGATCATTGTAGCCACAACCACGACATGTATAATGATTGTGATCATTGTAGCCACAACCACGACATGTATAATGATTGTGATCATTGTAGCCACAACCACGACATGTATAATGACTGTGATCATTGTAGCCACAACCACGACATGTATAATGACTGTGATCATTGTAGCCACAACCACGACATGTATAATGACTGTGATCATTGTAGCCACAACCACGACATGTATAATGATTGTGATCATTGTAGCCACAACCACGACATGTATAATGACTGTGATCATTGTAGCCACAACCACGACATGTATAATGATTGTGATCATTGTAGCCACAACCACGACATGTATAATGACTGTGATCATTGTAGCCACAACCACGACATGTATAATGATTGTGATCATTGTAGCCACAACCACGACATGTATAATGATTGTGATCATTGTAGCCACAACCACGACATGTATAATGACTGTGATCATTGTAGCCACAACCACGACATGTATAATGATTGTGATCATTGTAGCCACAACCACGACATGTATAATGATTGTGATCATTGTAGCCACAACCACGACATGTATAATGACTGTGATCATTGTAGCCACAACCACGACATGTATAATGATTGTGATCATTGTAGCCACAACCACGACATGTATAATGACTGTGATCATTGTAGCCACAACCACGACATGTATAATGACTTGTGATCATTGTAGCCACAACCACGACATGTATAATGATTGTGATCATTGTAGCCACAACCACGACATGTATAATGATTGTGATCATTGTAGCCACAACCACGACATGTATAATGACATTGTGATCATTGTAGCCACAACCACGACATGTATAATGACTGTGATCATTGTAGCCACAACCACGACATGTATAATGATTGTGATCATTGTAGCCACAACCACGACATGTATAATGACTGTGATCATTGTAGCCACAACCACGACATGTATAATGACTGTGATCATTGTAGCCACAACCACGACATGTATAATGATTGTGATCATTGTAGCCACAACCACGACATGTATAATGACTGTGATCATTGTAGCCACAACCACGACATGTATAATGACTGTGATCATTGTAGCCACAACCACGACATGTATAATGATTGTGATCATTGTAGCCACAACCACGACATGTATAATGACTTGTGATCATTGTAGCCACAACCACGACATGTATAATGATTGTGATCATTGTAGCCACAACCACGACATGTATAATGACTGTGATCATTGTAGCCACAACCACGACATGTATAATGATTGTGATCATTGTAGCCACAACCACGACATGTATAATGACTGTGATCATTGTAGCCACAACCACGACATGTATAATGACTGTGATCATTGTAGCCACAACCACGACATGTATAATGATTGTGATCATTGTAGCCACAACCACGACATGTATAATGATTGTGATCATTGTAGCCACAACCACGACATGTATAATGATGTGATCATTGTAGCCACAACCACGACATGTATAATGATTGTGATCATTGTAGCCACAACCACGACATGTATAATGATTGTGATCATTGTAGCCACAACCACGACATGTATAATGACTGTGATCATTGTAGCCACAACCACGACATGTATAATGATTGTGATCATTGTAGCCACAACCACGACATGTATAATGACTGTGATCATTGTAGCCACAACCACGACATGTATAATGATTGTGATCATTGTAGCCACAACCACGACATGTATAATGATTGTGATCATTGTAGCCACAACCACGACATGTATAATGATTGTGATCATTGTAGCCACAACCACGACATGTATAATGATTGTGATCATTGTAGCCACAACCACGACATGTATAATGACTGTGATCATTGTAGCCACAACCACGACATGTATAATGATTGTGATCATTGTAGCCACAACCACGACATGTATAATGATTGTGATCATTGTAGCCACAACCACGACATGTATAATGACTGTGATCATTGTAGCCACAACCACGACATGTATAATGATTGTGATCATTGTAGCCACAACCACGACATGTATAATGACTGTGATCATTGTAGCCACAACCACGACATGTATAATGACTGTGATCATTGTAGCCACAACCACGACATGTATAATGATTGTGATCATTGTAGCCACAACCACGACATGTATAATGACTGTGATCATTGTAGCCACAACCACGACATGTATAATGACTTGTGATCATTGTAGCCACAACCACGACATGTATAATGACTGTGATCATTGTAGCCACAACCACGACATGTATAATGACTGTGATCATTGTAGCCACAACCACGACATGTATAATGATAATGTGATCATTGTAGCCACAACCACGACATGTATAATGACTGTGATCATTGTAGCCACAACCACGACATGTATAATGACTGTGATCATTGTAGCCACAACCACGACATGTATAATGATTGTGATCATTGTAGCCACAACCACGACATGTATAATGATTGTGATCATTGTAGCCACAACCACGACATGTATAATGATTGTGATCATTGTAGCCACAACCACGACATGTATAATGATTGTGATCATTGTAGCCACAACCACGACATGTATAATGACTGTGATCATTGTAGCCACAACCACGACATGTATAATGACTGTGATCATTGTAGCCACAACCACGACATGTATAATGATTGTGATCATTGTAGCCACAACCACGACATGTATAATGACTGTGATCATTGTAGCCACAACCACGACATGTATAATGATTGTGATCATTGTAGCCACAACCACGACATGTATAATGACTGTGATCATTGTAGCCACAACCACGACATGTATAATGATTGTGATCATTGTAGCCACAACCACGACATGTATAATGATTGTGATCATTGTAGCCACAACCACGACATTGTAGCCACAACCACGATAATAATGATTGTGATGATTGTAGCCACAACCACGACATGTATGATGATTGTGATGATTGTAGCCACAACCACGACATTATAATGATATGCCACAACCACGACATGTATAATGATTGTGATGATTGTAGCCACAACCACATGTATAATGATCATTGTAGCCACAACCACGACATGTATAATGACTGTGATCATTGTAGCCACAACCACGACATGTATAATGACTGTGATCATTGTAGCCACAACCACGACATGTATAATGATTGTGATCATTGTAGCCACAACCACGACATGTATAATGATTGTGATCATTGTAGCCACAACCACGACATGTATAATGATTGTGATCATTGTAGCCACAACCACGACATGTATAATGATTGTGATCATTGTAGCCACAACCACGACATGTATAATGACTGTGATCATTGTAGCCACAACCACGACATGTATAATGATTGTGATCATTGTAGCCACAACCACGACATGTATAATGATTGTGATCATTGTAGCCACAACCACGACATGTATAATGATAGTGATCATTGTAGCCACAACCACGACATGTATAATGATTGTGATCATTGTAGCCACAACCACGACATGTATAATGATTGTGATCATTTTAGCCACAACCACGATATGTATAATGATTGTGATCATTGTAGCCACAACCACGACATGTATAATGATTGTGATCATTGTAGCCACAACCACGACATGTATAATGATTGTGATCATTGTAGCCACAACCACGACATGTATAATGATTGTGATCATTGTAGCCACAACCACGACATGTATAATGATTGTGATCATTGTAGCCACAACCACGACATGTATAATGATTGTGATCATTGTAGCCACAACCACGACATGTATAATGATTGTGATCACTGTAGCCACAACCACGACATGTATAATGATTGTGATCATTGTAGTCACAACCACGACATGTATAATGATTGTGATCATTGTAGCCACAACCACGACATGTATAATGATTGTGATCATTGTATCCACAACCACGACATGTATAATGATTGTGGTCATTGTAGCCACAACGACGACATGTATAATGATTGTGATCATTGTAGCCACAACCACGACATGTATAATGATTGTGATCATTGTAGCCACAACCACGACATGCATAATGACTGTGATCATTGTAGCCACAACCACGACATGTATAATGATTGTGATCATTGTAGCCCCAACCACGACATGTATAATGATTGTGATCATTGTAGCCCCAACCACGACATGTATAATGATTGTGATCATTGTAGCCCCAACCATGACATGTATAATGATTGTGATCATTGTAGCCACAACCACGACATGTATAATGATTGTGATCATTGTAGCCTCAACCACGACATGTATAATGATTGTGATCATTGTAGCCACAACCACGACATGTACAATGATTGTGATCATTGTAGCCACAACCACGACATGTATAATGATTGTGATCATTGTAGCCTCAACCACGACATGTATAATGATTGTGATCATTGTAGCCACAACCACACCATGTACAATGATTGTGATCATTGTAGCCACAACCACACCATGTACAATGATTGTGTTGATAATCTTAACATGTGTGGCAGTGTTGGTTTTCTGTGAACATTTCAAGGGCAGACTGAGGCGTTACCTTGGTTAACTCGACCTCATATATTATATACATATTTTTTTTGTTTCTTCCATTGTGTTCGTAGACTAGCTTTCTTGCTTCTCTCTCTCTCTCTCTCTCTCTCTCTCTCTCTCTCTCTCTCTCTCTCTCTCTCTCTCTCTCTCTCTCTCTCTCTCTCTCTCTCTCTCTCTCTCTCTCTCTCTGTCTTTCTCTCTGTCTGGCTGTCTCTCTCTCTCTTCTCTTTCCTGCCTAATTTGTATTCCTTCGATGATGTCTCTTTTCCCCTCTAATCCTCTTTCGCTTTGCTCTCTTCTATTACACTTTCCCCTCGCTCTCTCTCAAGACCTTGATCTCTAACCCTTCCCTCTTCCTCCTTCCATTCCCGGCCTTCCTCTTCCTCTTTCTCTCCCCTCGTTATCACTGTCTCCTCACCGGTAATTGTTTTCCTCACGTATGTATTTGCTCTCTGTCTTCCCTGTACTTGCTTCTATATTTGTTTGTCTTTGCTTACGTCTTCAGCAAATACGTTTCGGTATAAAGCTAGAGATATTTATAGGCCTAGTGGATGTTGCTGCAGGCCTACACGATGACCCCTCATCGAAATTTCTAAAGGCCTATTTTTTGACCCTCTTGGAAGTTGTTATATGACTGTACTGCAACAGAAGATAGGAAGGCAGCAACAGAAGATAGGAAGGCAGCAACAGAAGATAGGAAGGCAGCAACAGAAGATAGGAAGGCAGCAACAGAAGATAGGAAGGCAGCAACAGAAGATAGGAAGGCAGCAACAGAAGATAGGAAGGCAGCAACAGAAGATAGGAAGGCAGCAACAGAAGATAGGAAGGCAGCAACAGAAGATAGGAAGGCAGCAACAGAAGATGGAAGGCAGCAACAGAAGATAGGAAGGCAGCAACAGAAGATAGGAAGGCAACAGCAGAAGATAGGAAGGCAGCAACAGAAGATGGAAGGCAGCAACAGAAGATAGGAAGGCAGCAACAGAAGATAGGAAGGCAACAACAGAAGATAGGAAGGCAGCAACAGAAGATGGAAGGCAGCAACAGAAGATAGGAAGGCAGCAACAGATGACAGGAAGGCAGCAACAGATGACAGGAAGGCAGCAACAGATGACAGGAAGGCAGCAACAGATGACAGGAAGGCAGCAACAGAAGAAAGATACTGAGAGACTCCTAGGAGAACTGACCAGACTGACTTAATTTTCAAGAACCTCTGTACCCCATCTGTATCCTAACAAGTGCAGAATAATGAAACTATGACGACGAGAAGACAGGACATGAAGTACAGCCTGGGAAAGCTCTCGAGACTGTACAGTCAAACGACGCACAAGGATGATGATCTCAAAGCAAACTTTTCCCAATGAATATCAGGACAAATACGTATAAATATTATAACCTCACCAGAGTCTGCTGGCAGGACTATTTTTCAACTCCCCAAACAAGGCTAAATTAAGGAAATATATACATCGTAGTCAGTAAGTTTATTCAGGTATACACAAATACAGTTAATAATCATTTTTAGGGAATACATTTATTGTCCTAATAACAGATGCTGATAGGGACATGTCTGTCCTTGGTGGGACAGTAGGTTGTGCCAGGATCCGTTGTTTGCAAGGGCATTGTTGACTGTCTACAAGCGGTCAGCGAATTTGCTAGCAGCTTGAGGCAGAGTTGCTTTATGGATGTGTGTCAGCATCCTGCTGTTTGTTAATTTGATTGCATATTTTAGGTCCTCTGTAGAGGTGAAGTATCGAAAGCTGTCAGCTCTGTCTGTTGGGATGGGCTGTTGGTTGTTCCCACTTGGAGCTGTCTGGGAGCTTAGACATCCACTGTGTGCACGGAAGCTGAGATTTGAGGGATTGAGTGCCACGCTTCCTGTGGCATAACTGACAGTTGCCTCGTGGTCGAATTCCACGGCGATGGCTTTGTAGTGGAAGTTCTTGGGAACCCGGCACTTCTTGTGACATCGCTGACATCGTGGGCAAGGGAGGGCACCAGCATGGTGGCCTGGTGGGGCTTGAGGGGCTGGGAGGGGGAAAACTGCTCTCTACAGATGGGGTGTCGCTGGGAGTTGGGTGGGTGATGCGGGGGAGTTGAATAGTGGAGTACGCAGAGCCACCATGCAACCCACCACTCATTAAGTATATAAGGCAATTAGAGGAGACAATATGTAAGGTAAAGGGACACAAGTGCAACTAATGAGACATTTTTTACTGTGGCAACGTTTCGCTCATCAGGAGCTTTGTCAAGCAGTTACAAACAATACAGTGACACAGAGAGTATATACTGATATTAAGAGTGAGGTGCAAGGTATAATATAATCGTTGTAGGTAGTAGTAGCAGTAGTTGTAGTAGTAGTACCTGTGGTAGTAGTAGTAGTAGTAGTAGTAGGAACAAGACTGGACAGAAGTATGCAGAGAGTTATGGACGGGATAGAAGTATGCAGCTTGAGATGAGAGAAGAGGAAGCCAAGGAATACAGATGTGAGTCGTAGGGATGCTGGGCAGTACTTCTTCACTCTAAAGAGGTGAGTGGAATACAATAGATAAAGAGGTGGTAGTAGAGGCAGACACTATACACAGTTTCAAGAGTAGATACGACATGGCCCCTGCACACCAAGAACCAACAACACTGCAACAGACATTGCAAACTGACCTGTCAACTCTCATGTTGCCTCGGAAAACAATGCAACATTTTAAGATAAAAGGAATCGACAAATTGTCACCTACACTCCAGGAAATTTCCCAGTGCTGACAGTCTGAAGTCGGTCACTACACTGACACAACTGTCAGGTAGACAAGTAGTCTACTTCTCACTACACTGACACAACTGTCAGGTAGACAAGTAGTCTACTTCTCACTACACTGACTCGTTTATCATGAAAAATTATGACTCTCTCTCTCTCTCTCTCTCTCTCTCTCTCTCTCTCTCTCTCTCTCTCTCTCTCTCTCTCTCTCTCTCTCTCTCTCTCTCTCTCTCTCTCCATCATGGCCACAAGAGCATTTAGCATCAGGGACTGATTGCTAACATTGTACACTCACGTTCATCCTTGTCCTTGTTCATCACCACCGGAAGCTGTACTTACGTGTTGATATCCCCCTCCCACCCACCCATCTCCACACCAACCCTCCCACCCACCCTCTCTCCCACCCACCCAAATACCCACTCATCTTCCCACCCTCCCTTCAGAATATTCTCCCTCTCTACCTGAGAAGAATCCCACTTCACCCTGAGGATTCTCCCTCCCATCCTTAGAATCTTCCTTATATCTCCCTAAGAATCCTCCCACCCACTCTGAGAATCCTCCCACCACCCTGAAATTTCTCCCACCACCCTGAGAACTGACCCTCTCATCCTCAGAATCTTCCTCATCTCCCTGAGAAACCTCTCACCACCCTGAGAATTATCCCTCCCATCCTCAGAATCTTCCTCATCTCCCTGAGAATCTCCCACCACCTTGAGCACACATCGTCCGTGACATATTTAACAAGGTAAGTCTAACTAGACGTCCCTTGAAGGAAAAACGATCATGTGAGACATTACTTCCACTGGTCTGAGATGATGGTACATTATTTTTCTATAATGGAGGATGAAGCCTCCATCATTCCATGTGTTATATAACACACATGGAGGGAGGATCAAGCCTCCATCTTACAGGTATCAAGTGCGGTAACTGGTGTATCTTTGCTGGTAACACTGAGTGTTATTGTAGTGTCCGGCTGCTAAGTTGACAATTTTCATTTCTGAAACAGTGTCTTATTTTCAGTAAAATACCATGAGTACAATCCTTGTATGAACATCTGCTGTCTTCAGTGCCTCATGAATTCGTATGACACGATTGCAAACAAACCATACCACGGGTAGGGGTAGAACCCGCGGTCAAAGAGTCATAAAACTCCAGACGGTCGTGTTAGCCACTGGACCAGTTGGCTACAATAAGATTCAGCCAGAGATCAGTGTTTGTGTATATTTCGCATGCTCTCGCGAATTCCTTGTATATATATATATATATATATATATATATATATATATATATATATATATATATATATATATATATATATATATATATATATATATATATATATATATATATATTTTTTTTATGGAATGTAGTTCTGCAGTTTGGTTCAATAGTACACAATTGTCCTCAAAGATTTGTTAAGTTATACCATGAATTAAGTAAAGATCCTGGACTTCACCTTACTAAACATATGTATTCCTGTTAACTCTTTGGGGCCTAGTTCCTAGGCCTCTTGTGTATCCATATGCTCTCGCGCTACCGTCCACAGGATGGATATGGGGTGCACAATAAACTAGCCACTTCGGTGACAAAATCTAAAATCTAATCTTACGAAACAGACAAAGCAAATGTGGTAGTAATTATGGACAAGATAGATTGTAAGGAAAAATTAATATATTATTAAAAAAACAGAGAAACTGACGTGCCACTTAACCACACATCAAACTATATCTCTGGAAGAGCAACAGACTACTGGTGTAGGATTATACCTGTGCCTCTATCCTGGCAGATGCTTACATCCAGTTTAGAGCTGGTCAGCAGGTTGGTGCTGCTGATCATAGGGAAGAAGATGCTGGTTACCTGGTGAGGGGCTCTTGATAAAGGCACTAAACCCGTCTTCCACTTCCTTAAAAAAGAGTCTGAATGCCTACCAGTCTCCAAGACGTGGTATGAATGTAATAATAATAATAATAATAATAATAATAATAATAATAATAATAATAATAATAATAATAATAATAATAATAATAATAATAAAAATAATAATGTTGTCCTTGTTCACATAGCGGTAAGTAGGTACCTGGGTGTTAACCGACTGTTGTGGGTCGCATCCTGGGGAAGAGGTTTAAAGGACCCTAATGGATATAAGCCAGGGTATGATAGTCAACTATCATGTCTCAACACTTAATGACCTACTCAGTGGGTAAACAACAGCTGGGTGTACTGGAACTAAGTTCCTCTAGCATAATGAGCCTGTCTAGCACTGTGATTCACCAAATATCCCGCATTCTGGTGAGGTTACTCATCACGGTGTAATGTTGACATGGGTTTCCCTGGGAGGCTTGTGGTGAGCGTAGAAAGATATGACTTTCCTGGCTGCCAGGAGAACCTCTCCGATACTCGGCTATTTGCTTACTGGATTTATTTTGGCTGTGTTGGACTACGCCAGGGTAAACAGTTACCTTTTGCTTACTCACCAAATCGTGATAACATGACTGCAAATGTGTCACTGACCTGTGAGCCTCAGGACTCACCTGTCCTGCGTTTGAGTCCCAGCCATTCTGAGGTCCGTGGTTCGATCACCGGTACGGGTGGGAATATTAGGACATATTTCCATAACACATCTACTGTCCATTTTCACCTAACAGTATAATAGATACCTGGGTGTTAGTGGACTGGTGTGGGTCGCATTCTGGGACCAAACTGACCTAATTTGCGAGAAATGCTCTGCATAACAAGCGGCTTTCTATATAGTAGTATGTCACTGATGTCACCTATGGTCTGTATACCTTGTACATGTACTTGTAGGAATAAAGATATCATTATTATTATTATTATTATTATTATTATTATTATTGCTATTATTATTAGTTTGTTTTTCTTCTCACGTAATCATCATTCAGAATAGGGAAGCAACACACTGATCAAACATCCAATTAAGAAGGACAGAGCAGTGACAGGTGGCCCTGACACGCCCGACTCTCTGCTCCTCTGATGGATCGACGTCTTCCGGGGAAGTCTAGAGCAACATTGTCACTCATATATTGATCTTAGTCATAACTGAATGATCACGCAACACTACCGGAAAATGTAGTGTTGCTACCTGTGCTACAGTGAAGCAGTAATGTAGTTACTTGTGGTACAGTGAAACAGTTGTGCAGCCGCTGGCATCATCAACATTCCACAATCCTGTCTTACATAATTTCTCTGACAACAACAACAGCAGGAGCAGCAGCAGCAACTGGCTGCTCAGGACTCAGAGATCATCGGCAGAGCCACCTGTCCTAACCTTGCCACCTGTCCTAACCTTGCCACCTGTCCTAACCTTGCCACCTGTCCTGACCTTGCCACCTGTCCTGACCTTGCCACCTGTCCTGACCTTGCCACCTGTCCTGACCTTGCCACCTGTCCTGACCTTGCCACCTGTCCTGACCTTGCCACCTGTCCTGACCTTGCCACCTGTCCTGACCTTGCCACCTGTCCTGACCTTGCCACCTGTCCTGACCTTGCCACCTATCCCCGCACTCTCACACCATTCACCGCACAGTTCTCTGGGTAATAACTGAACGACAGTATTCTGGCTTTCAACAACCTTCTTTACCTTAAACCCAACCACTCAGAGACACGGCTATGCTGTCTTAAACCCAACCACTCAGAGACACGGCTATGCTGTCTTAAACCCAACCACTCAGAGACACGGCTATGCTGTCTTAAACCCAACCACTCAGAGACACGGCTATGCTGTCTTAAACCCAACCACTCAGAGACACATCTATGCTGTCTTAAACCCAACCACTCAGAGACACGGCTATGCTGTCTTAAACCCAACCACTCAGAGACACGGCTAAACAAATTTTGCAGATTTGGTAGTTCATTTCGCTATCAATGATGAGGTGTCTAAAATCTAGATTATAATATAGGCAAAAGAAAATATTTGCTGTAATGACGCTACAATTGTCTGTTGAGATGGTATTTGCATAACAACTTAAGATGAAGTTAATGTATGACATGGCTGCAATATGTCAAAGAGAAACGTTCCTAATATGCTCTGACAAAATCTCCATTGTGATCTCTGTAATGTGTGTGAGGTAGCACTCACGGGATGAGCTACTGATGCACTGTGACGCCGGTACTCAGGTGACTGTGTAGTGTGTGTTTCTTGCATAGTGTTCCTTCCCAGGTGACTGTGTAGTGTGTGTTTCTTGCATAGTGTTCCTTCCCAGGTGACTGTGTAGTGTGTGTTGCTTGCATAGTGTTCCTTCCCAGGTGACTGTGTAGTGTGTGTTTCTTGCATAGTGTTCCTTCCCAGGTGACTGTGTAGTGTGTGTTGCTTGCATAGTGTTCCTTCCCAGGTGACTGTGTAGTGTGTGTTTCTTGCATAGTGTTCCTTCCCAGGTGACTGTGTAGTGTGTGTTGCTTGCATAGTGTTCCTTCCCAGGTGACTGTGTAGTGTGTGTTGCTTGCATGGTGCTCCTTCCCAGGTGACTGAGCAACGTGTGTTGCTTACATGGTGTTCCTTCCCAGGTGACTGTGTAGTGTGTGTTGCTTGCATGGTGCTCCTTCCCAGGTAACTGAGCAACGTGTGTTGCTTACATGGTGTTCCTTCCCAGGTGACTGTGTAGTGTGTGTTGCTTGCATGGTGCTCCTTACCAGGTGACTGTGTAGTGTGTGTTGCTTGCATGGTGCTCCTTACCAGGTGACTGTGTAGTGTGTGTTGCTTGCATGGTGCTCCTTACCAGGTGACTGTGTAGTGTGTGTTGCTTGCATGGTGCTCCTTACCAGGTGACTGTGTAGTGTGTGTTGCTTGCATGGTGCTCCTTACCAGGTGACTGTGTAGTGTGTGTTGCTTGCATGGTGCTCCTTACCAGGTGACTGTGTAGTGTGTGTTGCTTGCATGGTGCTCCTTACCAGGTGACTGTGTAGTGTGTGTTGCTTGCATGGTGCTCCTTACCAGGTGACTGTGTAGTGTGTGTTGCTTGCATGGTGCTCCTTACCAGGTGACTGTGTAGTGTGTGTTGCTTGCATGGTGCTCCTTACCAGGTGACTGTGTAGTGTGTGTTGCTTGCATGGTGCTCCTTACCAGGTGACTGTGTAGTGTGTGTTGCTTGCATGGTGCTCCTTACCAGGTGACTGTGTAGTGTGTGTTGCTTGCATGGTGCTCCTTACCAGGTGACTGTGTAGTGTGTGTTGCTTGCATGGTGCTCCTTCCCAGGTGACTGTGTAGTGTGTGTTGCTTGCATGGTGCTCCTTCCCAGGTGACTGAGCAAGGTGTGTTGCTTACATGGTGTTCCTTCCCAGGTGACTGTGTAATGTGTGTTGCTTGCATGGTGCTCCTTCCCAGGTGACTGTGTAGTGTGTGTTGCTTGCATGGTGCTCCTTACCAGGTGACTGTGTAGTGTGTGTTGCTTGCATGGTGCTCCTTACCAGGTGACTGTGTAGTGTGTGTTGCTTGCATGGTGCTCCTTCCCAGGTGACTGTGTAGTGTGTGTTGCTTGCATGGTGCTCCTTACCAGGTGACTGTGTAGTGTGTGTTGCTTGCATGGTGCTCCTTACCAGGTGACTGTGTAGTGTGTGTTGCTTGCATGGTGCTCCTTACCAGGTGACTGTGTAGTGTGTGTTGCTTGCATGGTGCTCCTTACCAGGTGACTGTGTAGTGTGTGTTGCTTGCATGGTGCTCCTTACCAGGTGACTGTGTAGTGTGTGTTGCTTGCATGGTGCTCCTTACCAGGTGACTGTGTAGTGTGTGTTGCTTGCATGGTGCTCCTTCCCAGGTGACTGTGTAGTGTGTGTTGCTTGCATGGTGCTCCTTACCAGGTGACTGTGTAGTGTGCGTTGCTTGCATGGTGCTCCTTACCAGGTGACTGTGTAGTGTGCGTTGCTTGCATGGTGCTCCTTCCCAGGTGACTGTGTAGTGTGCGTTGCTTGCATGGTGCTCCTTACCAGGTGACTGTGTAGTGTGTGTTGCTTGCATGGTGCTCCTTCCCATATGACTGAGCAAAGTGTGTTGCTTACATGGTGTTCCGTCCCAGGTGAGTGTCCTGCTCCACCACCTCATGAAGCTTCCTCTAGATGACCACACAGAAACATAACCAAGGTCGTCGTCGTAACTGAGTCAGGAGGACGACACAATAACACAGAGGCCGCCAGGAAGAAGAAAAATGAACACAAGGTCTGCAGGGAATCCTTTAATTTTTTGTGGGTCGCTATTGAACGAGAGAAGAGTCAGAGGCTGCGTTCATTTTTTTTCTCTGGTATTCATAAAATTTATTGTTTCTCTCTTCTTTCTGACTTTTTTGGGTTATCTTAGGTTCTCTACACATATGCTGCTATGTATGATAATTCTATGTAACTGTATTTGTGTATACCTGAATAAACTTACTTACTTACTTACTTACTTACTTACTTACAACGGTTGAGTCCACTCGTAAGAATTTGTGTACATTGACACTCACAGATGTATACACTGACACACGCAAACGTGTACAATGACACAGACGTGCACACTGACACTCACAGACGTGTACACTGACACTCACAGACCTGTACACTGACACAGACGTGCACACTGACACTCACAGACGTGTACACTGACATTCACAGACGTGTGTACTGACACTCACAGACCTGTACACTGACACTCACAGACCTGTACACTGACACAGACGTGCACACTGACATTCACAGACGTGTACACTGACACTCACAGACCTGTAAACTGACACAGACGTGTACACTGACACAGACGTGCACACTGGGACAGACGTGCACACTGACACTCACAGACGTGTACATTGACACTCACAGACCTGTACACTGACACAGACGTGTACACTGACACAGACGTGTACACTGGCACAGACGTGCACACTGACACTCACAGACGTGTACACTGACACTCACAGACCTGTACACTGGCACAGACGTGTACACTGACACAGACGTGTACACTGGCACAGACGTGCACACTGACACTCACAGACCTGTACACTGACACAGACGTGCACACTGACACAGACGTGAACACTGACATGTGTCTCAGAGTTTGTGATAGGACGACTTATGGTAAATTATTGATTCCTGAGCACACTCAGGAACTGAGAGTGAGAGAGAGAGAGAGAGAGAGAGAGAGAGAGAGAGAGAGAGAGAGAGAGAGAGAGAGAGAGTCAGCATACTATACTCTCTGAGCTAGGAATTAAGGTTAACTAACATTGGACACAGACTGAGAGACATACACTTCTCGGTATACTTACACTGAGGCACAAGTCACGGCAGTTCTCAATGATCTCAGAGACTGACAATTATACTAATACACATCTCAGCGGAATTATACACAAAAAAAATACAATAACCTTCCAGGTCGTTGTTGACAAATGCGGAAGTTACCAGTAGTTGTCGGTGTCTCCCAGGGGGAAACTTCGATATTTCCGCTTTGATCGAGGTGGTCGCATCTGCGGGTATCCGCACCCTGGTGGCGGCCTTGATGCTTCTCTAACCTCACACAAATATTGCCTCCCGGCTTGTTTCGTAAGCTCTCCGTGCCGTGGAGAGATATTCATGGCCAAATGAAACTAGATTTTAACCCACTTACATACCCACACACACACACTAATACGGACACCTTTAATCTTGACCTCCTCCCCGTCCCGAGGTATATTGTAATTATGTGTACCTGCGCCTATATAAACTTACTAAAAACATTAATATGGCCAAGTGTATGTGC
>NC_091300.1:2770337-2780337 GCF_038502225.1 Cherax quadricarinatus | reverse complement strand
ATCTTCAACACATCATTTGAAACTGGGCAACTCCCTGAGGTATGGAAAACGGCAAATGTAGTCCCAATTTTTAAAGAGGGAGACAGACATGAGGCACTAAACTACAGACCTGTATCACTAACGTGTATAGTATGCAAGGTCATGGAGAAGATCATCAGGAGGAGAGTGGTGGGGCACCTGGAAAGAAACAAGTGTATAATTGACAACCAGCACGGTTTCAGGGAAGGAAAATCCTGTGTCACAAACCTACTAGAGTTTTATGACAAGGTGACAGAAGTAAGACAAGAGAGAGAGGGGTGGATCGACTGCGTATTTTTGGACTGCAAGAAGGCCTTCGACACAGTTCCTCACAAGAGGTTACTGCAAAAGCTAGAGGACCAGGCACACATAACAGGAAAGGCACTGCAATGGATCAGAGAATATCTGACAGGGAGGCAACAACGAGTCATGGTACGCGACGAGGTGTCAGAGTGGGAGCCTGTGACAAGCGGGGTTCCACAGGGGTCAGTCCTAGGACCTGTGCTGTTCTTGGTATACGTGAACGACATAACGGAAGGGATAGACTCAGAAGTGTCCTTGTTTGCAGATGATGTGAAGTTAATGAGAAGAATCAAATCGGACGAGGATCAGGCAGGACTACAAAGAGACCTGGACAGGCTACAAGCCTGGTCCAGCAACTGGCTCCTTGAATTTAACCCTGCCAAATGCAAAGTCATGAAGATTGGGGAAGGGCAAAGAAGACCGCACACACAATATAGTTTAGATGGCCAAAGACTGCAAACCTTACTCAAGGAAAAAGATCTGGGGGTGAGTATAACACCGAACATATCTCCTGAGGCGCACATCAATCAGATAACTGCTGCAGCATACGGGCGCCTGGCAAACCTACGGATAGCGTTCCGATACCTCAGTAAGGATTCGTTTAAGACTCTGTATACCATCTACGTCAGGCCCATACTGGAGTATGCAGCACCAGTTTGGAATCCACACCTAGTCAAGCACGTCAAGAAATTAGAGAAAGTGCAAAGGTTTGCAACAAGACTAGTTCCAGAGCTACGGGGATTGTCCTACGAAGAAAGGTTGAGAGAAATCGGCCTGACTACACTGGAGGCCAGGAGGGTCAGGGGAGACATGATAACGACATATAAAATACTGCGCGGAATAGACGAGTTGGACAAAGACGGGATGTTCCAGAGATGGGACACAGACACAAGAGGTCACAATTGAAAGTTGAAGACTCAGATGAATCAAAGGGATGTTAGGAAGTATTTCTTCAGTCATAGAGTAGTCAGGCCATGGAATAGCCTAGAAGGTGATGTGGTAGAGGCAGGAACCATACATAGTTTTAAGGCGAGGTATGATAGAGCTCATGGGGCAGGGAGAGAGAGGACCTAGTAGCAATCAGCGAAGAGGCGGGGCCAGGAGCTGTGAATCGACCCCTGCAACCACAAATAGGTGAGTACAAATAGGTGAGTACACACACTCACACACAAACACACACAGACTCACACACACACACACACACACACACACACACACACACACACACACACACACACACACACACACACACACACACACACACACACACACACACACTCACACACACAAGGAGATCGATTGGGAGAACTTGGACCCGCATGGGGGCCAAGATACATGGAGGGCTAAGATGATGGAGGTGGTACTGGAAAACTTCATGTACCAACACGTAAGGGACACTACAAGAGAGAGAGGAGAGGATGAACCAGCAAGGCTAGACTTAGTATTCACCTTGAGTAGTGCAGATATCGAGGACATCACATATGAAAGACCCCTTGGGGCCAGCGATCATGTGGTTTTAAGCTTCGAATACACAGTAGAGCTACAAGTGGAGGGAGAAGCAGGAAGGCCAGGACGAATCAAGCCAAACTACAAGAAAGGGGACTACACAGGAATGAGGAACTACCTGAACGGGGTTCAGTGGGACAGAGAACTGGCAGGGAAGCCAATTAATGAGATGATGGAATATGTAGCAACAAAATGCAAGGAGGCTGAGGAGAGGTTTGTACCCAAGGGTAACAGGAATAATGAAAAAGCCAGGATGAGCCCATGGTTTACCCAACGGTGCAGGGAGGCAAAAACCAAGTGTGCTAGGGAATGGAAGAAATATAGAAGGCAAAGGACCCAGGAGAATAAGGAGAACAGTCGTAGAGCCAGAAACGAATATGCACAGATAAGAAGGGAGGCCCAAAGACAATATGAAAATGACATAGCAGCGAAAGCCAAATCTGACCCGAAACTGTTGTACAGCCACATCAGGAGGAAAACAACAGTCAAGGACCAGGTAATCAGGCTAAGGAAGGAAGGAGGAGAGACAACAAGAAGTGACCGTGAAGTATGTGAGGAACTCAACAAGAGATTCAAAGAAGTGTTCACAGAGGAGACAGAAGGGGCTCCAGAAAGACGGAGAGGTGGGGCACACCACCATGTGCTGGACACAGTGCACACAACCGAGGAAGAAGTGAAGAGGCTTCTGAGTGAGCTAGATACCTCAAAGGCAATGGGGCCAGATAACATCTCCCCATGGGTATTGAGAGAGGGAGCAGAGGCGCTATGTGTACCCCTAACAACAATATTCAATACATCTATCGAAACAGGGAGATTGCCTGAGGCATGGAAGACAGCAAATGTAGTCCCAATCTTTAAAAAAAGGAGACAGACATGAAGCATTAAACTACAGACCAGTGTCACTGACATGTATAGTATGCAAAATCACGGAGAAGATTATCAGGAGAAGAGTGGTGGAACACCTAGAAAGGAATGATCTCATCAACAGCAGCCACCATGGTTTCAGGGATGGGAAATCCTGTGTCACAAACCTACTGGAGTTCTATGACATGGTGACAGCAGTAAGACAAGAGAGAGAGGGGTGGGTGGATTGCAAATTCTTGGACTGCAAGAAGGCGTTTGACACAGTTCCACACAAGAGATTGGTGCAAAAACTGGAGGACCAAGCAGGGATAACAGGGAAGGCACTACAATGGATCAGGGAATACTTGTCAGGAAGACAGCAGCGAGTCATGGTACGTGGCGAGGTGTCAGAGTGGGCACCTGTGACCAGCGGGGTCCCACAGGGGTCAGTCCTAGGACCAGTGCTGTTTCTGGTATTTGTGAACGACATGACGGAAGGAATAGACTTTGAGGTGTCCCTGTTTGCAGATGACGTGAAGTTGATGAGAAGAATTCACTCGATCGAAGACCAGGCAGAACTACAAAGGGATCTGGACAGGCTGCAGACCTGGTCCAGCAATTGGCTCCTGGAGTTCAATCCCACCAAGTGCAAAGTCATGAAGATTGGGGAAGGGCAAAGAAGACCGCAGACGGAGTACAGTCTAGGGGGCCAGAGACTACAAACCTCACTCAAGGAAAAGATCTTGGGGTGAGTATAACACCAGGCACATCTGAAGCGCACATCAATCAAATAACTGCTGCAGCATGTGGGCGCCTAGCAAACCTCAGAACAGCATTCCGACATCTTAATAAGGAATCGTTCAGGACCCTGTACACCGTGTACGTTAGGCCCATATTGGAGTATGCGGCACCAGTTTGGAACCCACACCTAGCCAAGCACGTAAAGAAACTAGAGAAAGTGCAAAGGTTTGCAACAAGACTAGTCCCAGAGCTAAGAGGTATGTCCTACGAGGAGAGGTTAAGGGAAATCAACCTGGCGACACTGGAGGACAGGAGAGATAGGGGGGACATGATAACGACATACAAAATACTGAGAGGAATTGTCAAGGTGGACAAAGACAGGATGTTCCAGAGATTGGACACAGTAACAAGGGGACACAGTTGGAAGCTGAAGACACAGATGAATCAAAGGGATGTTAGGAAGTATTTCTTCAGCCACAGAGTAGTCAGGAAGTGGAATAGTTTGGGAAGCGATGTAGTGGAGGCAGGATCCATACATAGCTTTAAGCAGAGGTACGATAAAGCTCATGGTTCAGGGAGAGTGACCTAGTAGCAACCAGTGAAGAGGCGGGGCCAGGAGCTCGGACTCGACCCCCGCAACCTCAACTAGGTGAGTACAACTAGGTGAGTACATACACACACACACACACACACACGCACACACACACACACACACACACACACACACACACACACACACACACACACACACACACACACACACACATACACACATACACACATACACACACACACACACACTCCCCCAGTCAAGGAACACATTAAAAGTCTTCAATATTCCTAGATGGCGCTGATGAATGGTCCTTATGTGTGCTGGCCATTTAACTCACACACAAGAACACGTACACAAGGTCCTGCCAAAAACACGTACGCGCATTCATGGACAAGAACATGAACACACACACACTCATGGCCAAGATCACGTACGGACATTTACGGCCAAGAACCCTTATATACATTCATAGCCAAGCATACGTACGCATATGCCCAAGAACACGTACTTACAACACGTAGTTTTTGTAGTTGTCGTAGTTGCCTAACAAGACGCATGTGCTCCCTCAGACACAAACACGGACGATGTCAGAGTGATATCGTCCGTGACCCGTGTGTTAGTGAAGATAACCCAGTTTTTTTTACCACGGACAGTCCGTCACGCTGAGTCAAGGACACTGACTGTGAGCTAGAATCAAGGACCGTGAACCTGAATCAAGAACATTAACTGTAACTAGAATCAAGAACACTAATTGTGAATTAAAAATCAAGGACACTAACTCTGAACTAGAGCCAAGGACACTGTGGACTTGAATCAAGGTCACCAATTGTTAACTAAAACCAAGGAAAAATGTGAACCAGAATCAAGGACAGTAACTGTGAACTAGAATCATGGACACTAACTGTGAACTCGAGTCAAGGACACTGTGAACAAGAATCAAGGACACCAATTGAACTAGAATCAAGGACACTAACTGTGAACTAGGATCAAGGACACTGTCAACTAGACCCCTGGCTGGACACACATTTACAGTCAGTACCTGATTAGCCGGGCTGTGGTTCGTACTTCAGGCTACGTGCGGCCAGCAGTAACAGACTGGTTGATCAGATCCTGATCCACCACAAGGCCTGGTCACGGACCGGGCAACAGGGGGCGTTGGCCCCCGAAACAATCTCCATGTACACAACTATAACTTTGTACCTTGAATCAAGGTCGTGGATTCATGTACAACTGTACCATTGTACCTTGAATCAAGGTCGTACCTTCAGAGGCTACGGACGCCTTTGCACGTCTGTGTACGTGAATGGTCAACAGTGAGGTATGTACGTGTAACATGTATCTCTCTCTCTCTCTCTATAGGGAAGCTCTCTTGATCCAAGGCGTATGAGGCATTCGTCCTCGTTACTCCCATCCCTTCCATTCTCCAAGCTCTAAGTGCCTCGTACGACTTTAGCGCTTCCCTGTGAATTCAATAACAATTCACTGGAAAGAGGTGGCTAATTGGCCCACCCTGACCTGACCTGACCTGTTGCATCAGCCCAGGTGAGGTATTTACACTTGTTAAGGTCAGTATTTCAGGTCACAGGTCATTGAGCAGGGTACCTGCTTTTCTAAAGTTCTCTCTCATATTGCACACACACTTCTTACACGCCCATATTAACCTGCCAGCAACCACGTATATATATATATATATATATATATATATATATATATATATATATATATATATATATATTACACACACGCAGGGATCTGGACAGGCTGTAGGCCTGGTCCAGCAACTGGCTCCTGAAGTTTAACCCCACCAAGTGCAAAGTCATGAAGATTGGGGAAGGGCAAAGAAGACTGCAGACGGAGTACAGTCTAAGGGGCCAGAGACTACAAACCTCACTCAAGGAAAAAGATCTTGGGGTGAGTATAACACCAGGAATATCTCCTGAAGCGCACATCAACCAAATAACTGCTGCAGCATATGGGCGCCTAGCAAACCTCAGAATAGCATTCCGACATCTCGGTAAGGAATCGTTCAGGACCCTGTACACCGTGTACGTTAGGCCTATATCAGAGTATGCAGCACCAGTTTGGAACCCTCACATAGCCAAGCATGTAAATAAATTAGAGAAAGTGCAAAGGTTTGCAACAAGACTAGTCCCAGAGCTAAGAGGTATATCCTACGAGGAGAGGTTAGGGGAAATCAACCTGATGACACTGGAAGACAGGATAGATAGAGGGGATATGATAACGACATATAAAATACTGAGATGAATCGACTAGGTGGACAGAGACAGGATGTTCCAGAGATGTGACACAGCAACAAGGGGTCACAGTTGGAAACTGAAGACTCAGATGAACCACAGGGATGTTAGGAAGTATTTCTTCAGTCACAGAGTTGTCAGAAAGTGGAATAGTCTGGGTAGTGATGTAGTGGAGGCAGGATCCATACATAGTTTTAAGGAGAGGTATGATAAAGCTCATGGAGCAGGAAGAGTGACCGGGTAGCGACCAGTGAAGAGACGGGGCCAGGAGCTGAGTCTCGACCCCTGCAACCACAATTAGGTGAGTTAGGTGAGTACACACACACACACACACACACACACACACACACACACACACACACACACACACACACACACACACACACACACACACACACACACACACACACTATTAAACACATTATTAAGTCAAAATATCAGATAAATTCTTATTAGAATTTGACAGTTTTAGAAAATAGACAGAAAATAAACACTAGATATTGGATGAAAGTCAGTGAAAGTTAAAGTCTTAAGAAAATGTGATAATGACTGAGTGAAAGTGAGTGGCGGTGCACTGACGACATGCACTCTTAACGACCCTCGTGTGGTAGATAGTCTTTAAACCCCGTAAACCAACCGTGTCCATAATTTAGTGGATTTCTAGCACACTCTTACACGATTCCTCTCACAACTGAATGATCTCGGGTTCGATTCCCGGCCTAGGAGGAACGTAGTTTGGGTAAGTCTACTGACACCTGCTGCCCATGTTCACCTAGCAGTAAACAGGTACCTAAGAAGTAACGATGGCAAGTTTGAGAACGTGAGACATCACAAGGAACGTAGAGGAGTGAAACACAAGCCAGGATACGACACGACGTTCCTGACGACTGGTCTTTACACTGTAGCGTCAGTGTAAAGACTAGATCTGTAAGACCAGTCACAGAAACATCTCACAGATGGATTCAGCAGTCAGGAACACCACACAGAGACGGATTCAGCAGTCAGGAACACCACACACAGACGGATTCATCAGTCAGGAACACCACACAGAGACGGATTCATCAGTCAGGAACACCACACAGAGACGGATTCATCAGTCAGGAACACCACACAGAGACGGATTCATCAGTCAGGAACACCACACAGAGACGGATTCATCAGTCAGGAACACCACAGAGACGGATTCATCAGTCAGGAACACCACAGAGACGGATTCATCAGTCAGGAACACCACAGAGACGGATTCATCAGTCAGGAACACCACAGAGACGGATTCATCAGTCAGGAACACCACAGAGACGGATTCATCAGTCAGGAACACCACAGAGACGGATTCATCAGTCAGGAACACCACAGAGACGGATTCATCAGTCAGGAACACCACAGAGACGGATTCATCAGTCAGGAACACCACAGAGACGGATTCATCAGTCAGGAACACCACACAGAGACGGATTCATCAGTCAGGAACACCACACAGAGACGGATTCATCAGTCAGGAACACCACACAGAGACGGATTCATCAGTCAGGAACACCACACAGAGACGGATTCATCAGTCAGGAACACCACACAGAGACGGATTCATCAGTCAGGAACACCACAGAGACGGATTCATCAGTCAGGAACACCACACAGAGACGGATTCATCAGTCAGGAACACCACACAGAGACCGATTCATCAGTCAGGAACACCACACAGAGACCGATTCATCAGTCAGGAACACCACACAGAGACGGATTCATCAGTCAGGAACACCACACAGAGACCGATTCATCAGTCAGGAACACCACACACAGACGGATTCATCAGTCAGGAACACCACACAGAGACCGATTCATCAGTCAGGAACACCACACAGAGACGGATTCTTCAGTCAGGAACACCACACAGAGACGGATTCATCAGTCAGGAACACCACACAGAGACGGATTCATCAGTCAGGAACACCACACAGAGACCGATTCATCAGTCAGGAACACCACACAGAGACGGATTCATCAGTCAGGAACACCACACAGAGACCGATTCATCAGTCAGGAACACCACACAGAGACGGATTCTTCAGTCAGGAACGCCACACAGAGACCGATTCATCAGTCAGGAACACCACACAGAGACGGATTCATCAGTCAGGAACACCACACAGAGACCGATTCATCAGTCAGGAACATCACACAGAGATCGATTCATCAGTCAGGAACACCACACAGAGACCGATTCATCAGTCAGGAATACCACACACAGACCGATTCATCAGTCAGGAACACCACACAGAGACCGATTCATCAGTCAGGAACACCACACAGAGACCGATTCATCAGTCAGGAACACCACACAGAGACGGATTCATCAGTCAGGAACACCACACAGAGACGGATTCAACAGTCAGGAACACCACACAGAGACGGATTCATCAGTCAGGAACACCACACAGAGACCGATTCATCAGTCAGGAACACCACACAGAGACGGATTCAACAGTCAGGAACACCACACAGAGACGGATTCATCAGTCAGGAACACCACAGAGACGGATTCATCAGTCAGGAACACCACACAGAGACGGATTCATCAGTCAGGAACACCACACAGAGACCGATTCATCAGTCAGGAACACCACACAGAGACCGATTCATCAGTCAGGAACACCACACAGAGACGGATTCATCAGTCAGGAACACCACACAGAGACCGATTCATCAGTCAGGAACACCACACACAGACGGATTCATCAGTCAGGAACACCACACAGAGACCGATTCATCAGTCAGGAACACCACACAGAGACGGATTCTTCAGTCAGGAACACCACACAGAGACGGATTCATCAGTCAGGAACACCACACAGAGACGGATTCATCAGTCAGGAACACCACACAGAGACCGATTCATCAGTCAGGAACACCACACAGAGACGGATTCATCAGTCAGGAACACCACACAGAGACCGATTCATCAGTCAGGAACACCACACAGAGACGGATTCTTCAGTCAGGAACGCCACACAGAGACCGATTCATCAGTCAGGAACACCACACAGAGACGGATTCATCAGTCAGGAACACCACACAGAGACCGATTCATCAGTCAGGAACATCACACAGAGATCGATTCATCAGTCAGGAACACCACACAGAGACCGATTCATCAGTCAGGAATACCACACACAGACCGATTCATCAGTCAGGAACACCACACAGAGACCGATTCATCAGTCAGGAACACCACACAGAGACCGATTCATCAGTCAGGAACACCACACAGAGACGGATTCATCAGTCAGGAACACCACACAGAGACGGATTCAACAGTCAGGAACACCACACAGAGACGGATTCATCAGTCAGGAACACCACACAGAGACCGATTCATCAGTCAGGAACACCACACAGAGACGGATTCAACAGTCAGGAACACCACACAGAGACGGATTCATCAGTCAGGAACACCACACAGAGACCGATTCATCAGTCAGGAACACCACACAGAGACGGATTCATCAGTCAGGAACACCACACAGAGACGGATTCATCAGTCAGGAACACCACACAGAGACGGATTCAACAGTCAGGAACACCACACAGAGACGGATTCATCAGTCAGGAACACCACACAGAGACGGATTCATCAGTCAGGAACACCACACAGAGACGGATTCAACAGTCAGGAACACCACACAGAGACGGATTCATCAGTCAGGAACACCACACAGAGACCGATTCATCAGTCAGGAACACCACACAGAGACGGATTCATCAGTCAGGAACACCACACAGA